>NC_080791.1:63461552-63591552 GCF_028018385.1 Neofelis nebulosa | reverse complement strand
TACTATTCCCAGACAAATTTGAGAGACATCCAAAAACAAGATGCTTCCATAAAGAGTCATCTTTGACAGCCTCCTCTCATTATTCATATCTAATCTATAACCATGATCTGTCAACTTTACCTCACAAATATCTTTCAAATCTACTCACACCTGTCTACCACCAACATTCTGATACAAACTGCCACCATCTCTCTTAGTCCCCTACCAGTTGGTCTTTCCTCATTCGTTGTTGCCCATCCAATCCAGTTTCCAAATTTTAGTCAAACAGTGGTTTTCAAAATTTAAATACGATCATATCATATATTACCACCCTCCCTTGAAATCTTTGTTATGATTTCCCAAGCCTCTATGAAGAAAGGCCAAAATTGTTAACGACGTAGACAAACCCCTCCCCAGAGTGGATCCTGTTTATCTCTCCAGCCTTATCTTCCACCACTCTCCCACTTAAACATTATTATGGAGCCCCAATGGCCTTTTTAAAAATTTATTTACTTGAGTGCCCCATGTTTCCTCACTTACCACGGGGCCTTTGTGTACATTTCTTTGGTCTATAATGTTTTTCTCCACACTTCTTCCTTTTCTAGTTTTTTGACAGTTCAGCTGGAGTCACTTTTCCAAGGAAGGCTGCTCTGACCTCCCAGCATTAAGTCAGCATCCTCACCCATTTGGATACTCTACTAACCCTCTGTAGCTTTCTCACATGTTCTCTAACTACCATGGAATTGAATTAGAAGTCAGTAACAGAAAGAAATTTAGGGGGTGGGGGGGAGCCTGAATGACGTAAGAAAACCAGGAAAAGATGATGGAGAATGGTGGTGATGATGATATGAGGCTTGTGTCTTGTAAGCCAAAATGAAGAGACTGTTTCAAGTAGTAGTGGCTTGTCAACCCTGTCAAATCCTACTGAGAGGTCAAATGAGGTAACACTGAACATTTTCCATGGACTTGGCAAAATAGAAGATTTTACTGACCTTGGTAATTGTTGTCTCATCAGAGCTGTGGGAGAGTAGGTCAGATTAAATCGGGCAGAGAAGTGAATGAAAGGTAAGTAAATTCTCTACGTTTGCTGTGAGAGCAAAAGTAGACAATTCTTCCAATAAATTTGTTGTGAAGGGAAAGAAACAGAGTAGAGTACAGGGGTATATGGCATATAACAGATTAATTGTATGATTTTAAATTTCCCTTATCTTTACTTATTTTTGCCTGTTGGATCTGTTTCTGTAAGATATGTTTAACTGCCATTATGAATGTTCGTTATTTTTCCCTCCCTGTACATTTAAAATAACTTTTTCACTGTATTACTATTAGTTCTTCTTGCTGGATTTTATCTTTTATTAATTTAATTTGCCCCTGATAGTCTATGGCTTTTATCAGTTGCCTTTATTGTGAGCACTGATAGGCTTGGCCTTATTTTGACAATCTTATTTTATGGTTTATTTTTTTGTGTATTATTTCTGATTGTTTCTTTTTCCTTTTCTGGCCTACTGGATCAGTCAAATTTTATCTTTTTTTCCTTATGATATGCATTTTCCACCTTTATTCTACCATATGAATTTTTTTAAGTATAACAAATATACCTGGTTTATTGAATGAGTTGGAATCAGTAGGTACAAGCAAAAAGCAATTTTATTTTTCTCATGACTGCCTCATTTAGTCTGTGCAGTGGACTCAGTTCTCATCAACCATGGAGGAAATATCAAGTGAATCACCTAGTTTTCTCAGTGAATCTTAGTCTTTAAAAAGTTTAATATAGTCTACTACAATCTTATTCAATTGAAAACTTCTCTCTTTCACCAACTCCAGACCTGCCTCATGGCAACAGGAAAATAAACTGAGGTTACCTCCTTAACTATTTTCCCGACTTGTTCCTTTAATCTTCCTTCATTTCTGTGCTCTCACTACTCTACAGTTGAAAATGGGAAGATATATAAATGACTAATAAGCATACAAAAAGATGCTCAACATCATTAGTCATCTGAGAAATGCAAATCAAAAGCACAGTGAGATACCGCCTCACACCCACTAGAACAGCTATAATCGAAAAGACAAAAAAAAAAAAAAAAAGAGAGAGAGACAATGACAAGTGTCGGTGAGGTTGTGGAGAAATTGGAACCCCTATGGGAATGTGAAAAGTTAACAGCTATTTTGGAAAAGTTTGTCCGTTTCTTAAACTGTTAAATAAAGAGCTACAATATTACCCAGGAATTTCACTCCTACACATACACCCAAGAGAAAGGAAACATACACCCACACAAAAAATTATGCACAGCAGCTTCTTCATAACAGCCAAAAAGTAGAAACAACTCAAATGTTCATCAACTGATGAATGGTAAACAAAATATGGTAGATTCATACAATGGAATATCACTCAGCAATAAAAAGGAATGAAGTTCTGATACGTACTATAACATAGATGAACCCCCAAAACATTATACTAACTGAAAGAAGCCAGACATTAAGACCAAATACTGCATGAAACTATTTATGTGAAATATTCAGAATAGGTAAATCTATAGAGACAGGAAGTATATATACTGGTGGTTGCCCAAGGCTGAGAAGTAGAGGTAGGGGGAGGGGAGGAATGAATACTAATGAGTTCAAGGTTTGTTTTGGAAGTGATGAAAACAATCTAAAAATAGATTATGGTGATAGTTACACAACTCCATAAATAAAATAAAAACTACTCAATTGTGCATTATAAATAAGTAAAGCTTATAGTATGTTATATCTCAATAAGGCTATTTACAGAAAAAGTAATTAACAACAGGCCATCAAAATGTCAGTATGCCCCCAAATATAGAAACTACAGAGGTTACATTATCTAAAATTAAGAACAAATACCCCCAAACCATTAACAACTTGGAAATTTTTAAATATCTCTCTATATAAAGTAGAAATCAAAGCCAAAATCACAGACTATTTATAAATGATTGACAACTATAACGTTGTACAGTGTATTACAAATATATGGGTTATAGGAAAAGGAAAGCTCTGAGGAAATTTTGGCCCTGTAGATACCTAAAATACTTAAAGTAATAATAAAAGTTAATAAAATTTTCAAGTAAACAATGATTATAATATATTTATTATTAAAAAAACATAAAGTAAGTAGAATTAAAGGTGGATCACTGAAATGAACTAAACACAGAAAAAATCTTTTGAAAAGTCTGAACAAGACAAAAGGGAAATATATATAAATATCAGAAATAAAAAACAGAATAGAACACTACTATATTAGTATATTATATATAGAATATACTATAATACTACGTTTCTTTCTGAAATATGTATTTCAAGAAAATATAAATGATGAAATATGGCTTTAAAATTGGTTTGGGGGGCGCCTGGGTGGCTCAGTCGGTTAAGTGTCCGACTTCGGCTCAGGTCCTGACCGCACAGTTTGTGGGTTCGAGCCCCGCAATGGGCTCTGTGCTGAACACTTGCTCAGAGCCTGGAGCCTGCTTCAGATTCTGCGTCTCCTTCTCTCTCTGCCCCTCCTCTCTTTCTGCTCTGTCTCACTCTGTCTCTCAAAAATAAATAAGTGTTTAAAATATATATATATATTTTTTTTTTTTTTTTAATTGGTTTAGGGATGGGGAGCCTGAGTGACTCAGTTGGTTAAGCGTCTGACTCTTGATTGCGGCTCAGGCCATGATCTCACAGTTTGTGAGATATTTTTTAAAAAATGAAAAGTAAAGAGGGATGGTGAGGGGAGGTATGGCAATGTATGGAATTCTCCCTTTTTTGGTAACTGTGCCTGGTTGTAAGTAGCCCATTTGTCAGTTAGGGATATTTTGAGGTGATTAGCCTGATGGCCTTGTCTGTATTCAGCCAGCTGTCACTGTGGGCCGTTTCCACATTCCATTGTTCAACCCTGTTTTCCTAAAAGCCACCTCTACACAGATGAAGAAAGAAAAGTAAAAAGAGGGACAAGAGGGAGGTAATGACAACACAGATGAATACCCTCTGGAAATAGGAGGGGGCATTTGAGGTGCCTTACAGGCTGCTCCCAGTTTCCAATTATTTCTGATTATTAACTAGTGAGGTATTGTGACATAATAATAAATATGTATTCAGTGTTTGTCCAGGTTCCTGGCACAGTGCTCCTAAAAGTCTTGTAATTTCACAAGTGATGGGGTAAGAGCAGTATCCTTTGTTATTCTTAATAAGTCCTTTTCAAACACATCTGAGTTTATGCTAATGAGGTAACTCTGGATGGGCCTCTACATAGCTTTAGAATAGGGGCTGGTTGCTAGAGAAACTAATCATGTAATTAAAGGGCTGAAACCTTCAGCCCACTGGCCCCTCTCCACCTCCAGGCAGAGAATGACTGGAGACAGAGTTAATCACCAATGGCCAATGATGTAATCAATTGTGCCTATGTCATGGACCCTCCATAAAAAAAAACACTTAAATGAAGGCATTCAAAGACCTTCTGGCGTGGTAAACATATCCACAGGCTAGGAAGGGGATGTACCCCAAACTCCACAAAGATAGAAGCTCCTGTATTTGGGACTCTAACAAACCTCACCCTATATGCCTCTTCACTGGTTGCTCATTTGTATCCTTTCTAATATCCTTTATAAATTAGCTGGTAAGTGAAACCCCTGAGTTCTGTGAGCCATTATAATAGCAAATTATCAAACCTGAAGATGGGGTTACCCAATTTGAAGCCAAGTTGGAGAAGTGTGGGTAACCAGGGACCTACGACTGGTGATTGGCAACTGAAATGGGAGGCAGTCTGATGGGACTGAGTCCTTAAACACTGGGGTCTGCACGAACTCAAGTATTTACTGTCAGAATAAAATTAAAGTACAGGACATCTAGCTGGTATCCACAAAAACTAGAGAATATCTTGGTGTGGAAAAATCCACACATTTGGGGTCAGAGTGTTTTGTGGGTAGAAGTAGATCTTAATAATAATAATGATCATTAGTAGTCCTTCTAATCAAAATAAAATTATGAGTAAGTGTCCTCATGATGTATGATATAGGTAATGTGAATTAAAAGTGATTTCAGAGGTGCCTAGGTGGGTCAGTCAGTTAAGTATCCAACTCTGTTTCAGTTCAGGTCATGATTTCATGGTTGGAGAGTTCAAGACTTGCGTTGGGCTCTATGCTGACAGCAAAGGGCCTGCTTGGGATTCTCTCTTTCCCAGTCTCTCTGCCCCTCCCCCATTCATTCTCTCTTGTCTCTCTCTCTCAAAATAAATAAACTGTTTTTAAAAAGTGATTTCAAGAGAATGAAATAAAAGTAAAACGCCTATTCCAGCACCTGGCATTTATTCGGTCAACATTAATTAAGAAAAAGCAGCAGCATGGTAGTGGTTAAAAGCAGAGAATCTGGTATCAGGTTGTCTGGGATTGAATTCTGGCTCCTCCACTTACCAGTCTTGTGATACGAACAAGTTGTATCTCTGACTCTATATTTCCTCAACTATAAAATGGGGATTATAATAGTAAGTTGTTAGGAAAACTTGTCAGTGTTGTGACTGAAGAATGTGAAATGGTTTCCAGACTAACAGAGGAAGTTAGGGAGGGTCATAAAGCAGCCAGATAGTTACAGGTCAGGAATGACAAAGAATTCAGTGTCACAAGAACAGCAACGGTGAGGAGCAGCAGGAAGAAAGATAAGGCTGCAGAGACAGGCAAGAGATCCCTAAGAGAAAAGGTTGAGATGCCAAGATTTGGGCCTCTGTGCAGGAGCTCATCCAGGGGCCTGAAGCTTATACAATTTAGAAGGCTCCCTTCAAGAAAAAGAAAACATGATTATAAATCCAAAGGTAGGTACAAAAAGAATTTTTAAAAAATGAATACTTATAGAAGAAAAGGAATGTAACAAATGACAAATGTTAAAAAGTGACAACTATAGGGACGCCTGGGTGGCTCAATCGGTTAAGCATCTGACTTCAGCTCAGGTCATGATCTTGCATTTCGTGAATGAGTTTGAGCCCCACAAAGGGCTGCCTGCTGTCAGTGTAGAGTCTGCTTTAGATCCTCTGTCCCGCTCTCTCTGCCCCTCCCCCACTGTGCACACACTCTCTCTCAAAAATAATAACTACACATCTTTTTAAGTTGACAACTATAAACCACAAAATCCAAAACCAACATATTTGTATTAATTAACTGACTGATATACCTCTAAAACTTTTTCCTTCATTTTTGGCAGTATTCTTTTCATATGTTGACAACTTTCTATTGTTTTCTGTAGTAAGCATAGAAAACTAGTTCAGTCTTTCTTCTAACATGTTATCTAAATTTGTTATTATGACAGTTGGAATGTGAAAAAGCACACAGCTTCACACCGTTGTACAATTTGTAGTGTTTACATATGTGTGCCCTACGAAAACAGAAATTCTAAAGAATTCTCTTTCACATGATTCCCACCAAAAAAGGAGGGGGGAGTTTAATGCATTCTAAATGGTAATGCTACTTAAATAAATCAAGTGTATTTAGGAATACAGAACTTGCATTTTGACTAAGTATCAACGAAAACCAAATCCTTGCTTACAAATCTTCAACACTGGAAGAATTCTCCAGAGATCAGCTTCTGGCTCCATATATTTCAATTCTTGTTTTTCTTTCTTTTTTTTTTTAAGTTTTATTAATCAACTTACTTATTTTGAGAGAGAAAGAGAGAGAGTTAGTTTGCACACAAGGTGGGTAGGAGCAGAAAGGGAGAAAGAGAATCCTAAGCAGGCTCCACACACAGCGCACAGCCCGATGCAGGGCTCGATCTCACAACACTGAAATCATGACCTGAGCTAAAATCAAGAGTTGGACACTTAACCAGCTGAGCCACCCAGGCACCCCTCTCTTTCACTAATACATTGTTCTAGTGCTAGCACCATAGCACAGGTTCACAATGCATAGTACCTGGACTGTGGTCTTGTAATATGAACTTCCACTAAAACATACGAGGGCTTTTTCAAGAAATATCTGATTCCAAGTCTGGAGCATAAAATGTACAGAAGGGTCTAGAAATTATTTGCATACCAGATAGAAAAGAAGCTATCAAAAACAACTAAGGTCATGACAAAAGGACTCAGGAGCCAACTTGAAAGGCCTCTCACTAATTAAAGATTAGACAATCTGAGCTTCAAAAGAATAAAAATTATAATTTATTGAAATCTATCAAATATGTTTAACATTGATTGCTTTCAGAAAATATCAAGGAATCAATAATTCATTGTTTTTGTAAACATCACAATAAACTAATAATTAAATTACTAATTAATAAGTTAAAGAAAAAGAATCAACCATATATCCTTCCTTTCCCATTTGATCTCTACCCCTGGGCTACAAAGTAGTAGAGAAGGGGAAGTATTTCTCTATGAAAGGATTCTCACCTATAAATCAATGAAAATTAGAATTTTACCATTTTGCATCCTCCACTCAATTACTGCATCCAAGCTTTGAGCACCAACAGCCACTACCACAAAAAGAGTGACAGACTATGTGCCTCTTAACTGAAAGAACATAAAACACCAAAAGGAGCAAACATAAGTCTAATCCAGTCTCTGGATCAAGCTGCCAATTTACACAAAATAGAGAAGACTAAAGCAAATTGAACTGCACCAACAGTATGCAGCCAGAAGAATGCAGGGTGGAGGAATCATGCATTCGTAAGGAAACCTGTGAAGAAAAGAAAGGAAAAGAGGGGAAATCTTGTAGGATAATAGAAAATAGAAGAGATAGCACATTGTTTTTTAATAGGTAGGATTAAACCATAGTGACTAGGGATAAACCCTTGGGAGATAAAACTATAAATAAAAGCAAGTAAGCAATTAATATAAAATTAAATCAATTAATATAAAAGTCAGAAGACTAATTACTACTGAGGGAAGGAAGATTAAGGATTAAAATTGAAAAGGGGCACTTAAGAGAAGCACAGAGAGAGGTAGTGAGTTCTATATTTTGACCTAGCAGTGGTTACAAATGTGTTTGCCTTATTGTGTCCTGTATTTGTATTTTATTTTCTCTAAATAAGATTTTTAAAAACACAGTAGAGGGGCGCCTGGGTGGCGCAGTCGGTTAAGCGTCCGACTTCAGCCAGGTCACGATCTCGCGGTCTGTGAGTTCGAGCCCCGCGTCAGGCTCTGGGCTGATGGCTCGGAGCCTGGAGCCTGTTTCCAATTCTGTGTGTCTCCCTCTCTCTCTGCCCCTTCCCCGTTCATGCTCTGTCTCTCTCTGTCCCAAAAATAAATAAAAACCGTTGAAAAAAAATAACATTTAAAAACACAGTAGAATTAAAGATATAAACCTCAAAAAGGGGATGAGTTTGGGAGGTGGGGAGGTCAAAGTGGCTAGGCAAGGACAGAATTAGAGCACTGCAGGTTCCTTGGCAATAGCTCCCTAATAGGGCCCAATGCCATTGTTATTGCTAATGCAATCTACAGGATTTGCATTTATTCAAAGTTGGAAAAGTTGTGAACCAGGGCACATTCTCTGGGAACAACCTGCCTAGTAGTTTAATTATCTTTAACGCCTTTCCTTTGAACCAGGAGAACAATACTATTCATCTTGTAATTTACATTGTGATTCCCACCAATTCTGCTGTGGTAAACACAGTAATGTGCCACCCAGATCTTCCTTCAAGGAAACACTTGCTGCCCACCTGAGGGGAATAGAACAGAGTAAGCAGCTATTCTTCAGCCGTCAGATCCTTCAAATCTGCCTCAACCAGAGAGCCCCTTCACCTGAAGTCATAATCTTCTTGGGGCAGCCTACATGCAGTGACTAAGCGAGACAGAATATAAAAAAACATCTGACCAGTGTCGCCTGACAGAGGATGCTATGATGGGCTACATTAGTTCCAGAGCTCCCCACCTGGCTGATGATGGTTTGTGGGATTTTCCTCACAGTTTAACTTCTTCTGCCCCCTTTCTAGGTGTTCGTCCCTTAAACACGCTGCTTCAGCATTTGCTTCTGGAGAAACCAATCTGTAACATCCTTTAAGGCCTGGTGAGAAGACTGCAACATCTAAGTGGATTTGAACAACGAGGTTGTGGAAAATAAAGCAACCGTGCAGAAAAGAAATACGGGCTGCATAATATTCCTACAGAATGCCGCTGTCAGAAGAGAGCGGCATACTTTAAAGGGTGAGAGAATGCAGGCCTTCCAGCAGTGAACAGCAGGCAGGGAAGTAAACTGTGGCCCACAGCTCTGTTAAGAGCAGTGGAGAGGAGCATGAGATGTAGCTGCCAGGTGGGCAACTCATCAGTAAATGATAATTAGAAAACAAAAGACTGGAGGGTAAAAAAGAGAGAGAGAGAGAGAGAGAGAGAGAGAGAGAGAGAGAGAGAGAGAGAGAAAGGTAAAATTGATGAGCAGAGCAAGAATAGATATTTTTTCTAAATGGTCTTGGAGGTGCAAGTGAAAAAGGCAGGATCAAATAAAGAAGCCTAGGCCTTGAAAATGGATTCTTGAGGAGGAAAGAGGTAGGGATAATAGTTAAATTGAGCCAAAACAAGGAGCCCTACCCTGGTTTCATGTGCTCTGGGCTAGAATTATTCCTGAAGAACAGACTCAGCATCCTGTGTACTGGGGAGGCACCTATATGTCCAATTGCAGATCCCCACCATCACCCCAGCTCCCTTCTACCTGCCAAGTTAAAAAGATCTGTAAAGATTACCCAATGCCTTTCTTGCTTCAGCACCTAGTTATTCAGGGTCTCTGGAGTCACAATGAAACTGGGAATCTTAATGTGGGGTTCATAAATAAACAATACCCACCTCATAAGAAACTACTGGTCTTAATAAAAACATCACAGACACTCTAAACCATGAATATTTCTTGCTTTTCTCTTGCCTCCCATTCTAACTATAACTATCCTTATAGCCTCCCCATCTTATTTCTGAAGCCCTAGTTCATCCATTTGAATTTCTGCTGAAGCTACATAGAAGTTGTAGACCCACCACTTACCACAAGATGGTGGTAAAGAGCCTCATCAGGATAATTCTGATCTTTTTCTCAGCTTCTGCACTGTTGACATTGGGGCCACCTAATTCTTTGTTGGAGGGGGCTGTTCTATGTATTGTGGAATGTTTAGTAGCATCCCTGGCCTTTACCCATTAGATGCTAGTAGCACTCCCTGCAGTCATGACAACCAAATATTTGTGCAGACATTGCCAAATGTCCCTGGAATATTTGGATTCTTTCGTTGAGAACCACTATGCAATAGGACCTTGAAGGGTTCTGAATAGAAGAGAGAAGGAGAATCAGATTTTGATGAAATTTTTTAAAAGCTTTGTTGGTTTTTTTAAAAATAACATTTATTCATTGAAAAAAATTACAAGAATGTGGAAAAACATTTAAAAAGGAATTTTAAGGGCACCTGGGTGACTCAGTCAGTTGGGTGTCTGACTTTGGGTCAGGTCATGATCTTGCAGTTCATGAGTTCAAGCCCTACATCAGGCTCGCTGCTTTAGGGCTGAGCACACTTCATATCCTCTGTCCCCCTCTCTCTGCCCCTCCCCTGCTTGCACTCTCTCAAAAATAAATAAAACACTTAAAAAATAAAAAATACAGGCACCTGGGTGGCTCAGTCAGTTAAGCGTCCAACTCTTGACTTTGGCTCAGGTCATGATCCCATGGTACATGGGTTTGAGCCCCATATCGGGTTCTGCGCTGACAGCACAGAGCCTGGAGCCTGCTTTGGATTCCATGTCTCCCTCCCTCTCTGCTCCTCCCCCACTCATGCTCTCTCTATCTCTCTCTTTCAAAAATAAACATGAAAAAAAAATTTTAGTTAAATAAAAAATAAAAAGGGAAGTCTAAAACACACAAAATCCAGCCACTCAGATTAACTTCTGTGAACATTTAAATGACCATCCTTCAAAGCATATGGACACATGTTAAATACGTACAATTTGTCATGCATGGTAATATATAGTACACATACTCTCCTATAATCTTCTTTTCCATTCAAAATCTACTATAAACACCTTTCAAGATCAACAAGATGGCCTATTTTAATGCCTGCATAATATCCTTTTGCATGTAATCAACCAAGTTTCTACTGGTAGGCAGAAATTCCTAAATTTTCACTATTATAAATACCATTGCAATTTAATATCCTGGAACATGCGCACATTTGCACAGCCCGAGATTGATAGTTTATACTCAATGTTTCTATATATCTAGAATTTTGCCAGGGTACAGAGCTTTACAAAGTGAATTACACATGGATCTTTTTTTCTCTTAATGTTCATTTATTTTGAGAGAGAGAGAGAAAGTGTGCCTGCACATGGGTGCAAGCAGGAGGAGGGGCAGAGAAAGAGGAAAGAGAGGGAGAATCCCATGCACGCTCTGCGTTGTCAGCATGGAGCGCGACATGGAGATCGATCTCACAAACTGTGAGATCATGACCTGAGCTGAAATCAAGAATTGGATGCTTAACCTACTGAGCCACCCAAGCTTCCCTATACATAGATCTTATTCCAAAGGTGTACACAGACTGGTAGTGAAAAATGAACACAGGACAAAATGTGATAAATGGCATGGCGGAAATGTTGGCAGAAATGAAGAGAATATAACTAATTATGCACCTGGGATACTTTCACAGACATGGGCCTAGAAAGTCGGTATAAAAGTTGTATCAGCTTCTCAATGCTATGTTGAAATAGAAAACCCTAAAAGACTCAACCAAAAAACTGTTAGAACTGGTAAGTGAATTCAGTAAAGTTGCAGGATACAAAATCAATGTGGTTGTTGCATTCCTACACACTAATAATGAAAAAACAATAAGTGAAATTAGAAAACAATCCCATTTAATTGAACCAAAAATAACAAATTATCTAGAAATAAACTTAACCAAAGAGGTGAAGGACCTGTACTCTGAAAACTGTAAAGCACTGATGAAAGAAATTCAAGATGACACAAAGAAATGGAAAGATGGAACACATGGGTGGCTCAGCTGGTTAAGCATCCAACTCTTGATTTGGTTCAGATCATGATCTCCCAGGTTCATGAGCTGGAGCACTGCATTGGGCCCCGTGCTGAGGGCATAGAGTCAGCTTAGAATTCTCTCTCTCCACTCTCGTCTGCCCCTCTCCTGCACATGTGTGCTCTCTCTCTCTCTCTCTCAAAATAAATAACTTAAAAAAAAAAAAGAAATAGAAAGACATTCCATGCTCATAGGTTGGAGAAACAATTAATGTTAGAAAGTGTATACTACCCAAAACAATCTACACATTTAATGCAATCCCTATCAAAATACCAACAGCACTGTTCACAGAACTAGAACAAACAATCCTGAAATTTGTATGAAACCACAAAAGACCCTGAATAGACAAAACAACCTTGAAAAAAACAAAAACAA
This sequence comes from Neofelis nebulosa, assembly GCF_028018385.1. Lineage (NCBI taxonomy): Eukaryota > Metazoa > Chordata > Mammalia > Carnivora > Felidae > Neofelis > Neofelis nebulosa. The sequence goes on along the minus strand of NC_080791.1, from coordinate 63,579,231 downwards.
AAAAAAGCAAAGCTGGAGGCATCACAATTCTGAACTCCAAGTTACATTACAAAGTTGTAGTGATCATGACAGTATGGTACTGGCACAAAAACGGACACATAGATCACTGGAACAGAACAGAAAACCCAGAAATAAACCTACAATTATATGGTCAATTAATCTTCAACAAAGGAGGGATAAATATTAATGGAAAAATCTTCAACAAATGGTGTTGGGAAAACTGGACAGCAACGTGCAAAAGAATAAGACTGGACCACTTTCCTACACCATACACAAAAATAAACTACATCAAAATAAAAAGCTTCTGCAGAGCAAAGGAAACAATGAACAAAACTAAAAGACAACCTACCTACTGAATAGGAGAAGATAGTTGCAAATGATATATCTGATAAAGAGTTAGTATCTAAAATATATAAAAAACTTATCAAACTCAACAATAAAACAAATAATCCAATTAAAAATTGCCAGAAGACATGAACAGACATTCCTCCAAAGAAAACATCCAGATGGTGAACAGACACATGAAAAGATACTCAACATCACTCATAATCAGTGATAGGCAAATCAAAACTACAATGAGATATCACCTCACACTTGTCAAAATGGTTAAAATCAACAACACAAGAAACAAGTGTTGGTGAGGATGTGCAGAAAAAGGAACATTCAGGCACTGCTGGTGGGAATGCAAACTGTTGCAGCCACTGTGGAAACAGCATGGAGTTTCCTCAAAAAGTTAAAAATAAAACTACCCTACTGATTCAGTAATCACACTACCGACCATTTACCCAAAAAATACAAAAACACTAATTCAAAGGGGCACGTGCATCCTGATGTTTATAGCAGCATTATTTACAATAACCAAACTATGGAAGCAGCCCAAGTATCCACTAACAGACGAATGGATAAAGGAGATATGGCATATATAGAATGGCATAATATTCAGCCATAAAAAAAAAGAATGAAATCTCGCCTTTTGCAACAACATGGATGGAGCTAGAAAGTATAATATTAAGTGAAATAAGTCAGAAATACAAATACCATATGATTTCACTCATGCGGAATTTAAGAAACAAAACAAATGAGCAAAGGGGAAAAACAGAGAGAGAGAGAAACCAAGAAATAGACTCTTAACTATAGAGAACTGATGGTTATCAAAGGGGAGGTGGGTGGGTTAAAGAGTGATGGGAATTAAAGAGTAAACTAACAGTGATGAGCACTGAGTAATATATAGAATTGCTGAATCACTGAACTGTACATGGGAAACTAATATAACATTGTATGTTAACTATACTGGAATTAAAATTGTAAACTTAATTTTAAAAAGTCAGTCTCAGCTTGTTTTTCTTTAAGGGCTTGTTTGTAACAATCATTTGTTTAAATGTCTATTTCCCTGTTTCCCCTGCTCCCTGTGTGCAGGCGAAGAGTCAACTGTTTCTTCCACATATACACTGTATTTATCACAGAGCCTCATACTTACTGAATCTTCAGGAAACGTTTGTTGAATGTGGGGTATATTTTGAAAACTTGCCTGCCTAGAGAGCATTCTTCTAAAGAGAGGAAAGGAAGAATCACATAGGTGCAAGTGGACTATGGATATAAATTTAAATTCCCTCCAAACTTCCCAAACTCAAAGACAGACCAGAAAAGAGGGATGGGAAAGAGAAGGGAAAAGAAGACAGAAAGATAAGTTGATGTGTACTTCTGTGGTGTTCTCTTTCCTCTTCTGAAAAGCTTATCCAAGGGGCGCCTGGGTGGCTCAGTTGGTTAAGCATCCAACTCCTGATTTCAGCTTGGGACATGATCTCACGGTTTGTGAGTTCACGTCCACATCAGCATCTGTACTGACAGTGCAGATCCTGCTTGGGATTGTCTCTCGCGTGTGCTCTCTCTGTCTCTCTCTCTCTCTCTCTCTCTCTCTCTCTGCCCCTCCCCCAATTGGGCTGTCTCTCTCTCAAATAAACTTAAAAAAAAAAAAAAAAAGCTTATCCAAGACGAAAGCTGAATGGCCTTTGCAGAAGGGCAATGTGGGATGCATCCTAAGTCTTACACTGCAACTCAGATGATACAGAAAAATACTTTACTTTCCTTATTTTAGTCTTATAATCTAATATCGCTCCCAAATCTCCATTCACTGGTGACAAGGAGAAAAAAATTAATTAGTTTCAATCTCATTTAAACTTAATCCAATCTGACATTTTAAATATACTCTTAGGAAGTATTTGGTCTCTATTGGATAAAAAAATGCTTGATCACTAAGACAGCCTCTCCTTCCCCTGCTTCTGTCCGCAAAAATATGGTGGTGAGAATGTATGCTCCTACAATCTTCTGGCATTGAGAAGAGACTCTAGCCTCATGCTGGTTTTCCTTGTTGTGGTGGCTGCCACGTGCTGGTCTCTGGAGCACTGTCCTTTGTGCACCCAATTGCTGAACATTCTGCAGCATACTGCTACTGAAATGACTAGTTAATATGGAGTCTAGACTTTTGGCAGGGACAATGTTCCTGAGCTATTGATGATGTACCAAGAATTCTTCTGGCTGCAGAACACTGAGCTTACTATCACATCTTCCACCTCAAAAGTTGGCCCAGCAGTCCAGTTCAGAGTTGAGTCAACTCACTCTGCTATTGTAGGCATATGGCAGCCCCCTGGGCTTCAACTAAGCATCCACAGCAAATAAAAACTCAGAGCATCTTTGTAAAGGTAAACCCCTGAGTCTCCCTCTACCTCACCATGTGACTGCATACTACATTTCTGTGAATGAGTCCTAAAGGTAATATGTGGCAAAACCCATTTTGGACATCAAAAACTAATTATTACGTCAGTCTTACTTCTTTCCACATTTCGTTGTAAAAAAACAATCCTAATCTCCCTCCTGACAAATGAGTGCCTCCGATTGACTAAAGAAAAGCCCTAATCACGCCACCTTCATCCACATCCTTATCCCCAATTTTGTTGTGTCTGATGACTACAAAGCCTGTGCTCTTTTCACTTCATCTCTAGACCTTTAGCCTGGAAAGGTTAAGGAGGTTTGAAAATCAGAAGGAGACGGACTGGAAGAAAACTGCCTGGTCACATCACATCATACTGGTCTTGGATTCTCACAGAAGCATCCTTAGTTATTGTTAAAATCCGTTACTGTAATTAAAAATCTGACATTTTGGAACCTTGACCATTCATTCAATACACACTCACAGAGCACCTATTATGTGCAACATACTCTGACAACGTAACCCACTGTAACTTTCCTATCGCTGCTGTGACAAATTACCACAAACTTGGTGGCTTAAAACAAGAGATTAATTCTCTTGTTTAATGAAACCTCTCTTGGGGGTTTAATGTTCAAAACTGAGTCTTATGGGGCTCATTTACTGGGGATGAGTTAGTGGCAGGGCCACATTCCGTTTGAAGGCTCTAAGGGAAAGTCCATTTTCTTGCATTTTCGAGATTCCAGAGGCTGCCCACATTCCTAGGCTTTTTACCCACGTCCATCATCAAAGCTAGCAACAGCCAGCCAAGACTTTCTCATGCTACATCACTCTATCTTTGACCCTCTCACCTACCTCTGATAAGGACTCTGTGATTACATTGGGCCCACCTGGAAAATCCAGGCTAATCTCCCCACCTCAAAATTTTTAATCATATCTCCAAAGTTCTTTCTGTCATATAAGGCAATATGTTTGCAGGTTCTGAGGATTAAGGCATGGACATGTTTGGGGTGGGGGGTGGGCGGGGGGGGGGCTTTATTCATCAATACCACACCTATCAGAGAGAAATAACCCTTAGTGAGTCAGAGGGTTATAAAAGAATACAGCTTTTCTGCCTTTTTCTTTCCTGCTTTCTTTCTTTCTTTTTTACTTTTTATAACTAAAATATAACAGTTATACTAAAAAAAATACACAGGTTGTATGTGTACAGTTCAATGAATTATCACAAAATAAACACACTCAGATAACTACCATCCTGGTCAAGTTATGGAACACTACCAATATCCCAGAATCCATCCCCTCCCACCCAATCATGCCCAATCATGCCCTCTTCTACTCACTATACCCTCTCTACTCCAGAGGCTCAACCATAGATTAGTCCTGTTTTCAATAGGAAATTGGAATGACACAATGTATATGTTTTGTGTCTGACTTCCTTCACTCAACATGCTGAGATTTATCTACGTTGCTAAATGGAGCTGTAGTTAGTTCATTTTCATCATTGCATAATATACCACTTGTGACAATATTGTAACGTATTTATCCATTATACTACTGATGGACATTTGGGTTGTTTCCAGCTTGAGCATATTTTTAATAGTAATGCTATAAGCATTCTTGCATATGTCTTTTGTTGTATCTCTATACACATTTACATTAGGTATATACTAGGAGAATTGCTAGGTCATAGTAGAAATCTACCTATCTATATATCTATACATAGCTTCAACTTCAGTAGAGAATACCAACCAATTTTTTGAATGGCTGTGCCAATTTATATCCCTACTAGCAATGTTTGAGAGAGCCCCAGTTGCTTTTCATATTCACCAACACTTAGTATCATCAGTCTTTTAATTTTAGACATTCTGGATATGCAATAGTATCTCATTCTAATTTTCATGCGCATTTCATGGATTACTATGAGGTTGCTCATAGTAATGAGTTTATCATGCTTTATTGACTATTTGCATATTCACTTTTATAAAGTTCCTGCTCAAGTCTTTTTACTGTCTTTATTTTGTAAGAATTTTATAGGATGTTTGCTTTTGTTTTTGTTTTGTTTTGTTTTTTACATATTTTGCATGCAAGTCCTTTGTCAGTTATATGTGTTGTATACATGGCTTCTGTAGGGTCAAGGGCAAGCTGCTCCAATATGGGCCACTTAGGCATATTGATCACTTTAAACAAGTTACTTCAGAGCCTGTGCAAGAGAAACACTCGGACTCTTCTCTGTCCCACTGAAAGCAGGAAATAAATCTCCCACGTGAAGGGTGCCCTCCCTGTACCAGGAGGTAAAGAGACATCCTTATGACTAGAGATGGGAAATTTGGAGCTGAGAAGATTGTATAACCCACCCCCCTCCCACTTTGTTACTCTTTACTAGTTTACTACCTTAGCCCAAATTCTGTTCAGAATTCCTTTAACTGGGTGGTGCCTGGGTGCCTTAGTCTGTTAAGTTTCTGACTCTTGATTTCAGCTCAGGTCATGATCTTGAGGTGGGTGAGATCAAGCCCCATGTATGGCTCTGTGCTGAGCATAAAGCCTGCTTGGGATTCTCTCTATCCCTCTCTCTCTCTCTCTCTCTCTCTCTCTCTCTCTCTCTCCCTTCCCCACTTACAATCTCTCTCCCTCTCTTAAAATAAACATTAAAAAAAAATTCCTTTAATTGAAGCTCCTGAAGTTTTCTTTGTCCTGTCAATATCTCACAGATTTATTGTCTCTTTGTCTTAAAAATTATACAGACTGCCTGCCTTGGTCATTTCTTTAGATTTCAATTGCATTATTGGGCCTTCATGCACATGTAATTAAACTTTGGATTTTTGTCCTGTTGATCTGTCACATGTAAATTTAATTCTTAGTCCATCTGGAAGACTTTGAAAGGATAGAGAAGAATTTGTCTTTCCCTTCACTTCTCTGCCACAAATATATGAAATTTAAATGTTAATTGATTTCTTATGGATTCAGTTATCATTCTCATTTGTGTTAGTATACAACAAAACAAAATATAAAAATCTGTGTTAAATAAGTCTTACACAAAAAGAGTAAATTGTTATTGAAAATACATCACCTAAATAAATGGATGGGCAGGCTTTTTAATTAGTTCATGTATCCTTAGATGGATAATACCCACTGCTAAAGCGAGACTGGGTTCAGTGGAGATTAATAGCAAAAAAAGAGAGGGGAGGTGGGGAAGACAAAGAAGATATTGGACCACTTGGAACTGCAGGGTTTAAAAAGGCACATTAGTTATTGTTGTTTAAGGCATTATTTACAGTAGAACAAGCAACACACTCAAATAAATCTAAATCTCTTAAATACAAGTAGATGGTAGGAATGAATAAATGACCAGAGAATTAGTTGAAAAATAACAGCAATTGAAAGATGTTAGCCAGGTGGTGCCTGGGTGGCTCAGTCAGTTGAGCATCAGACTCTTGATTTCAGCTCAGGTCATGAATCTATGGTTGTGGGAGTGAGTTCCACGTTGGGCTCCATGCTGAACATGGAGCCCGGTTGAGATTTCCCTCTCTCTCTCTCTCTCTGCCTGCCCCTTTCCCTCACTCAAGCATGTGCACTTCCTCTCTCTCTCTCTCTCTCTCAAAAAAAAAAAAAAAAAAAAAAAGATATTAGCCAGAATAAAACTGATATGCATTCACAGTACCCAAACTTTAGTCAAAAGCTAATGAAAGAACTTTTAATGGTATGTACATTTTACCTCAATAAAGCTATTTGTTTAAAAAGCCAAGTAAAACATTTCTTCCACCAGCCTGAATAAATGTCCATGACTAACTTACCTTCAGTACATACTGCTTTTCCTTTTGGATGCAACATTAAACTGTCAGAAATAAACAATTTTCATCTCCTAATTCCTGAAATTATATGAAATATGCAACCATCTGGGAGCAAGAATTCCTGTCCCGCAAAGGTTCTTCTAGCTGGACTAAGAATCAAAAAACATGAAACAGATTAACAGAAGAAAATCAAATTTAATAGCGTACATATAGGGAATCCACACAGACACGGAAATTCCAAAGACAGTCACATAAAATGAGGTGTGTGTGTGTGTGTGTGTGTATTTCATATACACCTCTGCATACATACTTCACATATATTTCATATATGTATTTCATATATACACATATATATATCATTCTGAACTAAAGAGAAGGGGTGTAGGGATCTGGAATTTCAGAGGAAAGGAATGCACTTCACAGGGTGATAAGAGCAGATGGGTAGCTGGGAAGATGGTGGCAGAGTAGGAGGACCCTAGACTCTAATAAATCATCCTAAATACCCTCAAAATTGACCTGAAGATTGGCAGAACAAACTCAACAACTAAAGGTGGAGAAGAGGCTACACTGAAGAAGGTAGGAAGTGCAAAGATAGGTTTTGGGAGAGAAATGGACAGTGGCTGCTGCCATGGGGAGAGAGCCTCAGTCTCAGAGAAGGATAAGAGACTGACTAACAAATCGGGGAACACGTGGGGAAAATGAATCCCCATAGCAATCAGCTTGGAAAGTGATGGGCTGAATGTTATGACTTCTGGCAACCAGTGGGTTTAAAGCTTGGAATTGTAAAGGTTAGCAGGTTTGGCTTGGGGAGAGCCTGGAGGCATTTGCTTTTAGAAAGAAGGCAGGCCAAATAGCCCACAGACATACATCATGCAAACAGCAGAAACAACAATCTAAAGAACGCCTAGGGCACACAGAGGGGAGATTATTTGCTCTTCTCCAAGTGTGTCCCAGAGAAGCAGTGTTTATTGAGAGACCCCCTCTGGAAACAAAGGAACTGGCAGGTGCCATTTCTCTCCCACCCCCTCAGCATAGGCACAGGGCCACTAACGGGAAGCAGCGCCTTACTTGCTTACACCAAGCCGCAACCCCTGGCACTCCAGAGGAACCACCCCTCCCAGTCATGCTTGCCTCAGTACTAGGGGAGGCTGGGAGGGGGGGGCTCCCCCGAAGACTGGCTCAACCCCTGCCAATACTTCATCTCCCAACCCTGGAGTTTTGTGAAGCCTTGGTTCTGGTGGCAGCAGCAGACCTGTCACAGGTTTTATTTCACAAGCAGACCAGAGCACACCTAATTAAAACTCACCGCGTTCAGGCCAGGGACCAAACACTGCCCCCAGCAGGCAAGGAGAGCTTCTGCAGATGACTGGCCTGAAGGTCAGAACATACAGAACAGGGTACATGCAGCACACATTGAAGACACTCCTGGAAGCATCAGGCCCTGGGGAACAGGGGACACTACACTGCAGGGCACTACAACACTTCATCTTCATAAAGCCATTACCGTCAAGAACAGGAGATGTAGCTGACTTTCCTAATACACAGAAACAGGCACAGAGACTTAGGGATAAAATGAGAGGACAGAGGAACTTGTCCCAAATGAAAGAACAGGATAAGGCCATAGCCAGAGATCTAGGTGAAACAGATGTAATTAACATGCCTGATGGAGAATTTAAAGCAATGGTCATAAGGATACTCACTGGATTTGACAAAAGAGTGGAAGACATCAGTGAGACCATTAACACAGAGATACTGAATAACATAGCAGGGATAAAGGCTCAATAAAGGAAATGAGAAACACACTTGATGGAATGAATAGCAGGATGGAAGAAGCAGAGGAACGAATTAATGACCCAGAAGACAAAAGTAATGGACAGTAATCAAGCTGAACAAGAGAGAGAAAAACAAATTATGCAAAATGAGAACAGACTTAGAGATCTCAGTGATTCCATCAAATGTAATAACATTCCTATTATAGGAGTCCCAGGAGAAGAAGAGAGAGAAAAGGGGGCAGAAAATTTATTTGAAAGATAATAGCTGAAAAATTCCCTAATCTGGGGAAGGAAACAGATATCCAGATCCAAGAGGCACAGAGAACCCCCAACAAAATCAACAAAAGTAGATCCACACCCAGAAATATCGTAATCAAAATGGCAAAATGTAATGATACAGAAAAAATTTTAAAAGCAGCCAAACAAAAGTCAGTTACATACAAGGGAAACCCCATAAGGCTATCAGCTGATTTTTCAGCAGATGGAATTAGTGAACCACTATATTGTACACCTGAAACTAATATAACACTGTATGTTAGCTATACTGGAATGAAAACAAAACAAAACAAAATAAAATAAATAAAATAAAATAAAATAAAATAAAATAAAATAAAATAAGCAGATGTTTGGTAATGAGATGTTTGCCCTACCCTACAGATGGGTCACTCAGATAAAATTTATCTTTGTTAATAATTCTTACTCAGGGAAAGACCCCCAATTTAGATTCTCCTGCATGGTTAAGGGAGGAACAAATCTTTCTCTTGAGCCCACAGGATCTCCAGTGCATTCAGCTGAAAATAATCCACATACCAAAGTGGCACATGGTGGGGCATGGGGGGTTGCAGAACAGGACGCTGTCCTGAACACCTTCACAACTAAGATATAAGTGAATGAAGATATTCATTAAGCTTTTTCTCATTACTGAAATTAAGGAAAACACATAATACATTTTGTAGAAGGTTATTTCCCAGCATGATTTTTATAAATCTTGAATATTCTAAGATAGATTAGATAGACAGATTTTTTTACTTCAGGAACAGTGTACATTATAAGATTCAAGATGGGCAAAAGGAATGACTTTATCTCTAGAAAATGAGGGAAGAGTCAATGTGAAAAGTGAGGTGTGAAAAAAGAACCAAAACGCTATTTCTACTACAGACACATTCCTAGGCAGATGAATTTTAGAAGAGACATGTAGAGGTTGAGGACTTGGTAGAAATTGCCTCAAAATTGTCAATACATGTGTATCTCCTGCAAAGTCATTGTGTACCCCCAGGGGTGTATATATTCCTTTCAAAGATAGCTTTCCTAGAATATAAATGCTATGAATGCAGGAACTTGGTATAATTGTTTTTTTCACTGCTTGTGTTGGATATTTTGTTTGCCTCCCTAGATACACTTTCCATCCTTCTCTGTCCCAGTGTGTACCCTGACACTGGGCTTCTTGATTGAAATAATCTACTTTTTAAACTTTCTTGTCTCATTTTCCTTCTGTCTGTAAAAAACCTTCCATTTTATACAACTCCTCAGGGCTCCTTTCTACTTGCTAGATGGGATCCTGCCAAATTCATGAATTCTTGAATAAAGCCAATTACATCTTCAAATTGACTCAACTGAAATGTGTTTTTTAACACAAGCAATGTACCTAGCCACAGAGTAAATCCTCAATAAATATCTATTAAATGAAAGACAGGGGGAGGGCATAAATAATTGTTCTAAATAAAGGTGGAATCAAGGGACACAAAGTTCTCTCTCTTTTTTTTTTTTTACAAACATATCAAAAAGACTTAAAAAAAAAAAAAAAAGCACAGAACTAGGTTGGAGGTAGAGAAGCAGGAGTAGGAGAGGAGATGCCTGAGTCAGAGTCCTTCCTTGACCTAGAAGGACCTTCTAATCCCAGCAGCAGGCAGTTTATTTCACTAATAATACAAGGAAATGAAGCAGGGAGGGGAATGAACACCACATGAAAGAGTAAGCCAAGCTGGAAACAGCTAGTCATCATTTCCAAAGGGAAACACACCATAGACAGTTATGCTGATTTCTGTCCGAACTCCATGTCCCTCTACAGCCCTGGACCACCTCAACATTAGATGCATATATATCAGTAAATTATTTTTCTAATTTCAACTGCTTACAAAGTTTCTTGTTTCCTTTTGGGATGTGTTTGATTTACAGTTATTCTCAATATCCCAATGACTCTAATTGTGGGAAACTCGCTTTAACTTATTCTAATATGATCACAATTCTGTTTGATACCAGACACTGACCCTGTCTTTACCTAATCCTTCCTGGAACACTGAATCCAGAGAGGTGTTAAGACCCTGACTTGAAAGTAAGACAAATATCAGGAGCCAGGACCTATGATACTTCTAGGATAGAGCCACAAGTTGGCTTAGGGTCCAAATGACAATTGCTTCCCACCATCATCACCACATCTCTTGCTGGGCTCCTGTACTGGCTCCCAGGGCATTCTTCATGGAAGCTTCAGCAGAATACAATGCAGTCCTTCAGAGTACAGGAAAAAGCTTGTCTGTCTACTTATAACATCTCTGACACTAAATATGTGGGTTTTCCACATCAAGCAATTCTCTAATTCTCTATGGACACCGACTAGGGGTCCTACAAGTCAATTCTGATACTAACTACCTGGAATTAGCATAGACCTCACAGGTTAAGGGCTCAGTTCCCCACTTCAAATGCCAATTGCAAGTCCCAGGTTGTAACCTATACTTCTAACCAATCAGCTGTAAAATGGGAGTTCCCATGATCCCCTCCTCAAATTTGATAATTTGCTAGAATAGCAGGAAAGCACTTTACTTACAATTACTGGTTTATATAAAGGATACAACTCAGGAAAAGCCAAATGGAAGAGATGCATAGGGCAACATATGTAGGAAGGGGTGCAGAGCTTCCATGCCCCTCTGGGCATGCTAAACCCCCTAGCGCTTCTGTGTGCTCACCAACCTGGAAGCTCCCCAAACCCCATTATTTAGAGGTCTTATGGAGGCACAACTGACTAAATCACTGGGCATTGGTGATTATGTCAATCTCCAACCTCCCAGGAGGTGGGGAAAACACAACCCTCTAATCACTCTCATCACATAGCTAAGTTCCTCTATTAACCAACCCCCCTTCTCCAAGAGTCACCTCATTAGCACAAACTCAGTATGGTTGAAAGGACATTTATGAATAACAAAAAACACTCTTTCATTCCTATCCCTCAGAAAATTCCAAGGGTTTTTGCTCTGTGACAAGAAGCTGGACAAAGACCACCCACCCACCCACCCCCCCCCCCCCCCCACACACACACGCATCTCATATCACAATATCACACAGGGGTTCTATGCAGTAATGTGGCAGGTCCAACACCCTTCTCCCAGAAGAAGCTATGAAATTTCATGTATAACAATTTTCTCTGGACTAGGGTCTTTCTTCTTCAGCTGCCTCCCAGAACACTACTTGAGATCACTTTCTTCACCTCTGCCAGACTAACTACAGTCACTACCAACACCACCTCAGGGGCTCAACTTGGATTCTCAACAGAGCTACTCAAAGTCCTGGCTCACCCAGGAAACTCACATTCATCCGAGCACCTGAGGCTCAGCTGGACACTCAGAGCCATTTGGTATCTAGTGGGGAGTTAGGAGCAATCTGCCTTTCCACAAGCACAAGGAGGTGAACTATCTGTAAAGGATTTTAAAATAGTAATAAAACTAACCAAAAATTAACCTGACACAACAATGTTAAACAATGTTAGTGATAAAATAACACTTGCACAACAATATTTGTTGGTCGAAATTCTAAACAGTTGTTATGGTTACTGTTGAGTTATAATGATATATATGTAGGCTTCAAATGATCACTTTTTAAAACCAATTCACTAACAATTTTATTCTACATGAAAATTAATTTGGGGAACTATCAGTTACACAGTCAAATTCAGCCACATATGCTACTTTTCACAGTTAACTCATAAGAATTTATGAACTTCCAAACTCACTTCCGGTGCTTTTTGGACTCCAACCCTTCTAGTAGAACATAGCCCTGCTTTGAAAACAGTAAACTTAAACAATCTTAGGGGTGCCTGGGCAGCTCAGCCAGTTAAGTGTCTGACTTTTGGTTTCAGCTCAGGTCATGATCTTACAGTTCATGAGATCAGGTTCCCAATCAGGGCTCCTCACTGACAGCACAGAGCCTGATTGGGATTCTCTCTCCCTCTCTCTCTGCCCCTCCCCTGTTCACACAAGCACTCTCTCTCCCTCTCTCTCTCAAAATAAATAACAAAGAACCCTTTAAACAATTTTAGTTGCACAAAATTTTTCTTTTCCAAGTTAATTTTTTAAGGTAACGTTTCAGATGAGGCCAATCAGACACAAAAATATCTGCAAACCACCAGGATAAGTCTTGAACAACATACAGTAAAACACCAAGGTTTAAAATTGTTCCATGAATACCAGCCCACAAAGCTATTAACTATGCAACCACAAAATGTAAGGAAGTTGACATACAAAAAAGAATCAGATTTTTGAGGACTGCCAGAAGAGACAAGAGATGAAGGCTTTCACATCCAAAAAATAATAGAGGACAATGTTTGATACTGTATATCTTCACAAGGTGGACAGTCCTTTTAAAGCCATGATCAAATAATGTCAGTTGCAGTTCATGTTCTCTTAACTTTTGCAGAAGAAAATCTTCACAAGATTTTACCAATAGAAACTTACGATGAATTTTCAATCGTGGAAATCCTGAAAGCTGCAAGAATTGATCCCAAAGAAATAAGACACAGGCAGTATTGTAATTGCTGGAACTTATTGTGAAACATGATTTGTATAAATCTATGCCAATGTATCCATGTGTTTAAGACTTTTCCTAAAGGGGCACCCGGGTGGTTCAGTCAGGTAAGTGTTGGACTTCAGCTCAGGTCATGATCTCCTGTCTACTGAGTTCAAGCCCCACCTGGGGCTGCTGACAGCTCAGAGCCTGGAGCCTGCTTCAGATTCTGTGTCTCCCTTTCTTTCTGCCCCTACCCTGCTCATGCTCTGTCTCTCTCAAGAATACATTTTTTTTTTTTAATTTGAAAAATTAAAAAAAAAAAAAAAAGACTTTTCCTAACTACTTGTGTATCTGTTGCTTCAGACGAAAGAAACTTTTCAAAACTAAAATTAACAAGAAGTGTTCTCTGGTCACTAATGAGCAAAGAGAGAGACAAATCTAAGTGTGCTGTCTACTGAACATGAGTATGTGAAGACCAGTGTATTGGTCTCCTAGTGCTTCTATAACAAAGTGTCACGAATTGGGCAGCTTAAAACAAATTTATTGGCTCATAATCTTGAAGGCTGGAAGTCCAAAATCAATGTAACAGTTGGGCATGAATTCTTTTAAGGATCTAGGGAAATTTTTGTTCCATGCCTTTCTTTCAGTTTCAGGTGTTTGTCAGAAATCCTTGGCAATCCTTGGCTTGCAACTGCCCAACTGGGATCGCTGACTTCTTGGTCACGTAGCATTCTCCCTGTGCGTGTCTCTAGTCTGCACAACGTTGTCTTCACTCTGTGCCTGTCTCTCCACTTGTGTTCTATGAAGACGCCAGTCGTTTGGATTAGATGCCCACCCTACTCCAGTATGACCTCATCTTAATTAATTGCAACTGCAATAATCCCCTTTCCAAATAAGGTCATATTCTGAGGGAAATGGGGTGGAGGTTGGGAAGGGTTAGGGTTTAATATATCTTTCTTGGAGGGTGTGGGAACACACAATTCAACCCACAACGAGGAGCAATTTTGACAAAGTGATTGCAAATTTGCAGACATTAAGGCTTAAAAACAGGAAACCAGAACATGACTGCGCTTTAACACAAATGCATAGGTATGTTTCTTACCTTTAAAAAAAATACACTGACGCAGGTGAAAAGTATTAACCCATTAGTTTTCCTTAGAGTGCTGTCGTTTTTTAATTGGGATCGTTACTGTGTACTTTAACAAAAGAAAATTTTCACTAGCTGCGCTTCTTTTCTGAGCATCATTGTTTATTCGTTTCATTTCGCCATTATAACGAAAAATAATTCTGTGGAAAAAAAAGTCACGCTTAGGGAGTCAGACACGCTGGCTCGCCAACGCTGGGGACTGGCAGGACCGCCTGCTACAGCGGCACGACCCCGGGCAGGGGGGGAGGGAGGGAGGTGGGGGGATGGGGGGGAGGGAGGGAGGTGGGGGGATGGGGGGGAGGGAGGGAGGTGGGGGGATGGGGGGGAGGGAGGGAGGTGGGGGGATGGGGGGAGGGAGGGAGGTGGGGGGATGGGGGGAGGGAGGGAGGTGGGGGGATGGGGGGGGCTTCACCTCAGATACTCACTTTCCCAGCAGGCTCCGCGGCGGAGCTTCCCGTCGCCCTAGAGGCCACAAGACGACCGACTTAGCCCAAAAGGAATTGGACGGCACGCATCGTCCCACACTAGGTGGCGCCTGGTTCCCCTGCCCGACGCTGAGAGCTCGGAGCGCCTTGAGGCCCGCCCCCCTCGCCTCCTCTGGAAAGAACTAGCACCTCTTCTCCGCCCTCCCCCAGGTTGCCAGCGAGGCAGGCTGTGATACTCATGCGCAAACACGTCCACCACGCACGTAGGTACAGCGCATGCGTCCTCTCAAACCCGTCTCTCCGCAGCTTCTCCCTTCGAATTTCCAGTTCCGGCCTCACAAGGGCGGGGACAAGCTAGGAATTATGCGGCTATCGGTCGCAGCCGCCATCTCCCATGGCCGCGTATTCCGCCGACTGGGCCTTGGTCCGGAGTCCCGCATCCACCTGTTGCGGAACTTGCTTACGGGACTTGTGCGACACGAACGCATCGAGGCGCCATGGGCGCGCGTGGACGAGATGAGGGGCTACGCCGAGAAGGTGAGGGGCAACGCCGAGAAGGTGAGGGGCGGGGTCCTCTAGTCCACCGCGCGCGTCTGGCCTGAGATCCGGCTGGACTTGGGAGAGAAGTGGCATAGCCCTGGTATCCCCTGCCCAAAGGCTGGATCCCTTATTACCCTGAGTTGAGTCCACTCCTCCGGCCCCCAAATGGGCTACTGGTGAGAGCTGCGGAGTTAGGGGTGGCCTGAATTAGCGGGATGCCTTGCTAGGGGAATGAATGAGTTGTGACCGGGCACTAAAGGAGTAAGACTTGCGCCTCCTTTCTTGCTCGGGTTGAATCAGTGATGTTATGTCTTCTCAGCTCATCGACTATGGGAAGCTGGGAGATACTAACGAACAAGCCATGCGCATGGCTGACTTCTGGCTCACGGTGAGTGCATCCATCCTGTCTGCCTCCCATATCTTATCCTTTGCTCCCTGTGGGGAAGGGGATTGTTAGAGGAAGGACGACTGGGCAGAATTAAGCTAAGATACTCACTTTTATGGACACATATTGTAAACTAAGTTCGAAACGTGTGCCTTAAGTTAGTTGAATGCTATGTGAATCAACCTGCACAACTGCCTGTAACCTCTCTGTGTTAACTTTGACACTACCACTTTAGGGGGTGGGAGAGTTCAGTGTGTACATGTTTGGACCCTGCTTTGGGGAGTGCTGAAAGTTCATTGTGTCACTGCAGCGGTGCCTGACTGTCCTCTCTCCCGAATAACTCTCCCCCTCTAGGAGAAAGACTTGATCCCCAAGCTGTTTCAAGTACTGGCCCCTCGGTACCAAGGTCAGAATGGGGGCTACACGAGAATGCTGCAGATCCCAAATCGGAGTAAGCAGGATCGGGCCAAGATGGCAGTGATTGAGTATAAAGGGAACTGCCTCCCACCCCTGCCCCTGCCTCGCAGAGACAGCAACCTTACACTTCTAAACCAGCTGCTTCAGGGCTTGCGGCAGGACCAGAAAGCAAGCATCCACAGCTCCCACACAGCTCAAACACCAGGGATTTAACTGGAGCCAAAGGGTGTATAGCACCCTCATCAGTGCCCATGCTCACAGTAATCTCTAAGAAAAACTGGAGCTAGAGTCATTAACGGACAGTCTTAATGGAAAAGTTTCTGGGGAACCAGATAAATCATCTCTTTGCACAGTAGATAAAATTCATTATATGAATGTATGTATGTATATATTTCTTTTTCCTCTCCTTGGGATTTCTGGAGAATGAGAACTATCCAAATGCTCAGTCTCCTTGGGTTAGTGAATTCACTGCTTATGTTTCTGGCTCTTCATTTGGGTTGTTTGGTTAGCACAGTTTTGTTTTTCTTAATGCCAGTTTATATGGGGCACATATCCTATAATTCCAAACTGGCCTCCAAAGGTGATTGAGTTTTGACATCTAGCATAGAGATTGAACCCCTAGGATTTCTTAGAGAAAGATTACTCCCTGACAGGGACCTAGAATTGAACACCTAGAATTGAACCTTCCATAATAATCTGATACTTTGGGAAACTTCAAGAAACACTACAACTATTCCTCTGTTTCTAGGCAGGATCACAAATACCCCCATGTGTTCCCCTCAGCCCTGAATAGACCTTAGAGGACATGACCTGAGAACTCGGATGTACTACCCTCCTGGCCGGCGTCAGTGGAAGCATTCAGTAAAAGATAAGCCCCTTCCTCTTGGAGTTGGGGGTGGGGGAATAAAGGAGATGGTTGAAGTAGGAGAAGGATTAGGAAGTTAAATGTGCTGGGAATTTCCTGGAAGCTTTTATTGTTGTCAAATCTGGGCTTCTCTGGGAATTCAGAAAAGGGAAATCCGGCTTCCGAATGGCCACGGCATAGGACAAGTAGGAAGCTCCTTTATATCCACTAATTATTGTGAACCCAGACTTAGCCCAGCCAGGCTACCCATTCCTCAGGCTCAAAGGTTTGACTAGGGTAGTAGTCATGGGAAGACTTGTAACTATCATTCCTGCCTGAACACTTGACAGCAAGGCCTGACAATTCCTGTATCTCTAGCACAGTGAAAAGAAGAAATTTCATCTTAGGCTCGACCTTCAGAGTGTAATTGGCTTGCTGAACCTAACCATTGTCAGAAAATAAGGTGAGGGTCGAGGGGGTCACTGATCTAGTGACAGAGCTCTATGCTATGTCACTGCAGCCGCTCTAGGCTTAAAATTCATCTGCTCCCAACAGGGTTCTTCCATCTCTTTCCCTCTAATTTGTCCTTCACACTATTGCCAGAAAGCTCTTTCTGACATGTTTTTAGTGGCATATCATAGATACACAAAGCATTTTTTCAATAAACCTACAATTCCGAATGCTTGCCCCAAATTCACCCCCTTCCTATCCTCTTGGCATGAACATTCACCTCACCTAGATATCTTGGAGTAATCCCCAACTCCTAGAGAAAGTACTTTCTTTAGAATTAAAACCGCATCTGTTAAGTATTATCACAGGTGGGTTATGGCTGGACTCTACTAGCTTTTCCTCTCAGTCCCCAGAAACAGACCTCCCCTTGGGGCTTTCAACAGTTCCTGAGCATCTAAGCATCTGCTACTATCCAGCATCATTTTAGTCCCTAGGGATACAATCTTGATCAACTGTTTGGTATATGTCAGGCCCTAGGCTAGGTACTAAGGATATAGAGGTGAGAAGAAACAACCTTTGCCGTCAAGGAACTCACAATCTAAAGTGCCACTTCTGCTGCCACGATGGCCTCAGGGACAGTGCATCTTTAATATTTTGGCCCATAAAAGAATACATGAGTCCTAGAACAGCTACTAAAGGCTCAAGGATAACACAAGGGAAATAAACAACAACACATCCGTTTTCTAATCTGGCCTGTAAATAACTTTTTTCACCTCGGTGGAATATGCCCTCAAATCCATCTCAGTACCTCTTTAATAAATTCCAAACCCTCAAGAGAGGGGCCCAGATAAACTGGAGTTCCCTCTTTACTTTCACAGGTTCTCTGTCTTGGGCCCCAGTTCTTTATGGCAAGGTTGACAGCTATGCCCACTTCTTTCAAAAAATGACAAGTGTACTCCAGCTTCACCAAACTGGTGACGTAATGTAGTACAGCCCAGTATCCAAAGGAGACACTACAAAAGCCAGGCACTGCTTACTTACACATACTCTATAGTCAAATGAACAAGTCTTGTTGCTTTTATTTCTAAAATCTGCAGTCATCTCTCCCTAGTCTGAAATCTAAGACCTCTCTATCTTGGATTACTGCAAAAGCCTCCTTCCTAACTTGCCTCCCTCCACACTGCAGATGAAGTAAGAGAAATGTGATGTTTTAATTCTCTGATGATCTACAGTGCCTCCTCCTTTCCTATGGGGAAAGAATCCAGGTCCATTTCCTTACCATGGTCCCCTTGGTGACCAGGCATCTGTTCACTGCTCCATTTCCCTCCCTTGCCTCCAATTTTATGTTCAGGAAGCATGGAAGTCCTGATTTTGACTTTCCCTGTGCAGAGCTCCCCTTATTACCTTTTGTTCATGCAGTCTCTACCACCCAGAGAACTCTCCCCCTGTTACCTGCCTAACTTGTACATGGACTTTTGGCATTGGGGTGGCTCCTCTGACCATCCCCACACCTAAGTTCCTTGCTTTGTGAACCTAGGTGTTGCTACAATATTTCTGTAATGCCCTGAATTTACCACGTTGCACTCTAGTTCCCTACAGCTACAGCAGTTGGTTCCCAAACATTCATTAGTCAAAGGTAGTCCTAGTATTTCCATTCCCTTGCTGTTAATGGGCTCAGCGATGGACAGGCCTAAACTAATTTGAAGCAGTAAGAATCCGGTCTCTACTGTGCTTGATAAGAATAAGTTGCATGTTATTGTGAGTGCCATAACTGGCTTTAGTCTGAAGATAACACAGAATGGTAGGTCAGAACAACTAAAAGAAACTGTATAGTAATAATCTTTAGTGATTCTTCCCACTTGCCCTGGGTTTTCTGTTAATTGCTACCAAAACTAATCTGATATATTGATTTGTACCACTGAGCCTTTAGTGTTTCTCAAAAATGCTTTACTATGACCCACAGATCAAAAAATATTTTACATCAGAGTACTATTCACATATATGTAATTGAAGCAAAAGCATCACAAAATATTATTTACCTTAACAAATATGATGCACACTGATATTGTCAACTCTTTTCTTGTTACTTTTTTAAAATGCTGGTGCCAGTTCGCTAAAATAACTTTTACAACTAACGGTTTATAACCTGTGTTTTGAAAAACACTGATCTGAACCAATATTACAGTGACTCACCATTGCCTTTGCTGGATAAAATCCAGACTTCTCTCGTGACACAAAGGCATTCGATGGCCTGGCCCAGCCGCCTCTCAGCCTCTTCTACCACTATCAATATGCTATCCTTCCTAGGAAATTACTTCTTCTCTGAATATATCATACCTTTGTGCACGAGGCTTCTACTATAGCTTGCCTCCTTTCACGTTACTTCTTACTAATCATGTGATTCTCTCCTCAGAAGTCACTTTTTTGAGGCTACCTCCAAACTTCACACAACCCTCCAAACAGAACTAGGTTCCTCCTTGTGTGCAGTTACAGTCTTCTGGGTATATGCCTATCAAAGTGCCTGTCTGCTTCACTGACTCCACTCAGCGGAGCTCCCAAAGCCGGGAACTAGGACTCAAATCTGCTGGATAACTCTTCCTACCATAGGGCCTGATTCATAATATGCTTATTAAGTGAGGAGGAGTGAGCCATATGTTATCCATGACATTCAGCTCGATAGCTGAGCTTGACAAAACCAATAAACATGGTACTATGCAGGAACAGTGCTAAGCTACACTGCTGGAAATACCAAGACTAAAGAAATGGGGTCCTTCCTCTCCAGGGATTTACATGCTCATAATGACTGTCAAGAGTGTGTGTGTCTTGCACGCGTGCTCACTCTCTTGCTCTCTCGCTCTCTGTCTCTCTCAAAATAAATAAACATTAAAGAAAAAAAAGAATGTGTGTGTTTAATTCATTTCCCACACATTTCATATTCCAACTTCCTGAAATATTTCTAACCAGCCTATAGGCAGAAGACACCTATACTTTTCCCAAGTTTTAACCAGAAGCTGAAATGATGTCTCTTGTGACGTATTCACTGAATTCCCCCAAGCAAAACTAGACATATTCCCGGTATTTCCAGTAGTCCAGTTTCATGTTGCACATCCTTCATTATAGCAATGACACAATTACATTGTTCAGCACCATCACTAGATTGCAAACTCCTTGGGGGTAGAGGGACATATCTAATTTACTATCATGCCACCCAACAGAGAACATGGGACAAAGTGGGCATCTATACACGTCTATTGACCGAATCAGTGCATTGTGCTAAGTTTGTCAGCCTAGGTCTGCATTTTGGTTGGGCTCAGTAATTCCTCCCTTCCCTGGTTTCCTCCCATTTCATCTGAAAAAGAACTTCCTGCAAAGCTGATTGCCCATTGTTCACTGCAGGGTAATGTTTGTACCCTTAGGCTTTCCTCTCCCTGCCCTTAAATGCATGGGCATATTAGAGCTCTCCTCCGACCCTGGGACTTGAATTTGGTGGTTAAATTTCAGATGCCCTAATAATAGAAATGGTCTGTGTGTTATATTTCAAGGGAAAAAGTTTAAACTTTTCTGACATTTTAAATTCTGTTCCATAATACATGTTTAATATAAAAAATGGTTTTCCTCTTACAAATTAAATATTGTAAATTAGACACACAAGTTTCCTGTCAAAATTGATGCTATAGGAAGATGAGCCTGTTTACACTGTGGCTTCACATTTACCCTGACACACTACTGTGCAGCCCAGCACGAAAAGCACAACGTTGGAGTTTTACTGCTATTCACTTTCAAGGAGATGAAAATACAACAACAACAACAAAAAAATGTTCCTAGAGAGATCACTGAAAATTTTCTGCCATTGTTCTGACTTAATTTGTAATTGCTTTTCCTTAAAATGATCTCAGAATCTTTCTTACAAGTATTTTTTTCTTTTGTCCCAGAAGGAAAAATGGTTTCATTTTTGTATGTGCTGAGTTTGAGATGCCTGAGAGCATCTGGAGCTTAGGAAAGAGTTCTTCACTGGGAGAACATTTTGGGAGTTGTTGGCAATTAAAGCTAAGGAAATGGATGGGGTGACTCAGTGTATATACAGAAGGAAAGGAGGCTGAGATCAGACATTATGGGATGACAGGATATAGAAACTATGAAGAAGACTGAGAAATTGCCTTTAAGATAGGCAAGAGAACCTGCAAAATTCACAATTTCTAGTACAATGCACATAGGCACTCAAAAAAATAATGATCAAATCTATTTAGCAAGCGCATTCCTTCTACATTCAAAGCACTATGGAAATATAGAAAATACAGAGACCCAGCTGGCCATTTTGAGGGAGAAGATCATATAGTAAGACAGATACTATGAAAGTGGTGCACACAGGCATACTGAGTACCAAGAAAGAAGGTGAGCGTGGAATTTTTCAGAGGAAACAATACAAGGGCTAAATACTAAAGAATGAATAGGTATTCATTAAGCATGGGGGAAAGAAGTCAGCTTGGAGGACATTACAGGCAGCAAGATCTGCAGGTATAAATGCACTGAATTATGAAACAGCATGGAGTGGTTGAGAAATTCCAAGTAATTTGGTACAGCTGGGATTTAGTATTTGAGGAAGAAGGGGAGGAAATGAAGCAGGAAAGCCAAGCAAGATCAGGTTACAAAGGGCCCTGTAAGACATGATAAAGTGCTTAGTTTTTATACTGAAGACCAGGGAAAGCCACTGAAGGATTTTTAAATGGGGAGAAAAGGGATCAGATTTACATTTCAGAAAGATTATTCGTGCATGGGTCAGAGGGGCAAGACTAGAAGCAAGGAAACCAAATAGGAGGCTAGTTAATGAATCCAGAGGGAGTTGGTAGAAGACTAGATGAGGCCAGAGGCAGGGGAGATGGAGACAAGCTGACCAGACAGCTACAGAGGAGACAAGAGACTAGACATTGTATGTGGTTACATGAGGTAGAGGAAGAACAGAAGAGTCGAGGATGACACCAGGTTTCTACCTGGGCAGTTGGGTGGAGTAATTACATTCACAGAGAACAAGGATAGCAGAGGAAAAGCAGATTTGAGATCACTGTGCTGAACTTTGTTGTAGGCATATTTGTGTTAAGGAGCTGTCTCGTGAACAGTTATTCTGGAGGTCAGAGGATATGTGTAAGCTAACAAGACAGATGTGAGAGTCACACACAGGGGAGTTGAAGCAATTATACTAGATGAGATTTCCTACTCAAAAAATACACAGTAAGAGAAAAAGAAGGCCTAGGAGATAGCAACATTCAAAGGCCAGACAGAAAGAAACTCCCTGAGGAAGATGAAAAGAAGGACCACAACTAGAACATTGGTGTGTCAAAATCCAGAGAAAGAGGGTGTCAAAAATATCCATTTGTGTCTATCTCCCTCAATAGATTGAGTTCTTGGGGGCAGACACTAGATAATTTTGTATTCTCAGAACCTAATGTTGGCCAGGCTCCAGAGTAGTGGATTAGTGAGTATCTTTAGCCATTGAACTTGGAAATGAGGATGTTCACTGCTGACCTCTAATAGAGCAGTCTCTTGAGAGAGGCAAAATCAACAATCCTAAAGACAACTTGAGAAGTATGACAATGAAGGGGGGTGGGGGGGGGGGGGAAGGGGCACCTGGATGGCTCAGTCAGTTAAGTGTCAAACTCTTGATTTCAACTCAGGCCATGACCTCATGGTTTATGAGTTTGAGCCCCACATCGGGCTCTACTGACAGTGTGGAGGCTGCTTGGAATGCTCTCTCTCACCATCGCTCTCTGTCCCTCCCCCACTCATTCTCTCTGTCTCTCTCTTTCAAAATAAATAAACTGTAAGGAAAAAAAAAGAAAAGAAAAGGGAAAACAGGGTAGAGATATACCAGCAACTTGAGAGGAAAGCAGATTATAAAAGTAAATTTTGAAGGTTAATGCATTCACTTTTGTTGTGGTCTGAATGTTTGTGTCCTCCCAAAATTCATATGTTGAAATCCTAATGCCTGATATGGCAGTATTAGGGGATGGAGCCTTTGAGATGTGCTTAGGTTATGGTGAAGCCCTCATGAATGAGATTAGTGTTCTTATGAAGAAGACCCACAGAGATTCCTTGCCCCTTCCACCACGTGAGATAACAATGAGAAACCACTGGCTATGAAACAGGAAGAGGGTCCTCACCAGAACTTGACTGTGCTAGCACCTTGGTCTTGGACTTCCCAGCTTCCAGAACTGTGAAAAATAAATCTCTGTTGTTTATAAACTATCCAGTCTGTGGTATTTTATTTTTGGAGCCTGTAAAGACTAAGACAATTTTATGATAAGTACCTTTGCCAAGCCTTAGTTATGGTGACACTTAAGGGTATATATAAATTGAGAGAAAAGTAAAAAATCTTGGGTTGAGGGCAAAGGGGGAGGAGGAGAGCTGTCCTATTCCCCATTGTGGCTTTATGGAACCCCATTGGTTCCTCTACCTTTATTGAACGTTCTTTCTCTTTTTGGACTCGAAGCACTGGTTATACCACCTTCTCCTGATGGTCTTCTGATGGTCTTGGCCTAAGCTGCTGAGGCATGCCTAGAGCACCTGCTGACCCAACAACCTACAGGAAGTCAGTTGGCAAAGCTTGCAGTTTGACATGTCTACCTTTGATGAAAAAACATGTTAGTACAAATGAGGGGCGCCTGGGTGGCTCAGTTGGTTAAGCGTCCTACTTCGGCTCAGGTCACGATCTCCCAGTTCATGGGTTCGAGCCCTGTGTCAGGCTCTGTGCTGACAGCTCAGAGACTGGATCTGCTTCGGATTCTGTGTCTCCCTCTCTCTCTGCTCCTCCCCAACTCATGCTCTGTCTCTCCCTCTCAAAAATAAATAAACATTAAAAGTATTTTTTTTTAAATGAATGGTTAAGTTCAGTCAGTCAGAGATCTAACATGATGGGCTACAGCAGACAGACAGAGAATAGAATATCATGAATTCAAAATATGACTCAGAGGTCAACATGGAACTAGCAGAGATAGAAGTAAAACGGAAAGGTCAAAGGCATCTCTGGAGGAGTTTTACAAACACTGAGAATCAGCTCCCCCCTCTACCCTTTTTATAACAGGCTGTGTCATTCATGCTGGGCTGATTGGGGATAAAGATAGGGGAACATAGCTTCTGATCACTCACACATTCAGTAAAGTCTCAGGTCCAGAGTCTTGCTCAGCATCCCAAGACCTACTACCATTCTATCAGTGCGGATGCCCCGTCCAAGACCCCACAGTTCTTTATTGTTCTTTCCTGAAACGCATTCATCCACCCCAGTCTCTTTAGCAGGACTCTGCTCTGACCTTTCATGACCAGATCTACTTCACCCCTGATACTTTATCCTCCAAAGCTCATTCTCTACATCCAGCTTCTTGCCTCTGGTTCTCTCATCCCCTTGCACACATACCAAACTTTCAACTTCTTGTAAATCTAGTTGTTTGAACTCTCTCTCCCTTTGTGTACCAGGCCTTTCTTCCTTTTCAACACAGCCTGGATGTCATGATCCAATACTTCCTCTGTTCTCATGGCAGTTCCTATTCAATCCCATGCCTTTCTCTCCCACCTACCTACTAATCCCAGATTCCTCTTCTCTTGTGCCCTCATCACTGAGAGATCTTAGGAAAAAATATTATACGACCATTGGAACTGGAATCAATAGAGCTGGACCCTGAGCACAACTCAACAAACCTGGATTGCTCAATCCTGTCATTTCTGTGACTTTCCTGCACACTTTCTCTGCTTTTCTTAAACTCTTTGATTCACCTTCATCTCTTACTTAACCTCACCTCATACTTTAAAAAAAAAAAAATGGAGACTGTAGGCATCATCTTCTCAATTTCCTATTCTCCTGACCCTTATCTGCATCCAGGAACTAGGCAATTAGTTGAAAATCTATTACTGAAGACAATTCATCCAATGGCCATGCTACTCAAAAGTCACTCAGCAATTTTTTCAAATTTATCAAACTTGCAGTTTGACACCAAAATCCAATTTGATAAAATTATCAAGTCACCAAAAATGTTTCTGTCAATAACTTATCTAATTTATAGAAATTGTGTTACATGGGAAGGTTTAATAGCTTTGTGTCACAGTTTCAATTCATTTCAGTTTGACTTACTGTACTTTTAGTTTTAGTTTTATCAGTCTTTTCATTAGATCTGTTGTGTACCAGATTTCAAACTCTGTTGAATGTCACTTTTGTGTGGTGCTCATATCAGACACTTAGAATTCAGATGCCTAAAATAAATAGATAATACTCACTTGATCAAGCTGATAAGTCAATCTATGAATTAAGAACAGCTAAAAACAGCACTTTCTAATTCATTCTGTGAGGCAAGTATTACCCTATACTAAAACAAGAAAAAGACCTCACAAGAACACACACACACACACACACACACACACACCAATATCACTTAAGAATTTAGATGCAAAATTCCTCCACAAAATACTAGCAAACTGTATCCAACAACATAGAAACGGAATTATATGCTCTTAACAAGTGGTGTTTATCCCAAGAATATAAGGTTGGTTTACCATTCTAAAAGCAAGTAATGTAATACGACATATCATGTCAATAGAATAAAAAACAAAACCACATGGTTATCTAAGTAGACACACAAAAAGCATTATACAAACTCTGACACATTTTCATTAGGAAACATTCAATAAACCAGGAAAAAAGAGTTTTCTCAACATAAAAAAGGACATGTATGAAAAACGCACAGCTTACATCATACTTAATATTAAAAGACTGGGTATTTTGTCTCTAAAACGAGTAACAGGATAAGAATGTCTATTCCTACTACTTCTATTCAACATTGCATTGGAGGCACCACCAGAGTAACTGGACAAGAAAAAGAAATAAAAGACATATGTATTGGAAAGGAAGAAGTAAAATTATTATTATTTGCAGTAACATGATCTTATATGTAGAAATTACCAAAGAATACACAAAATAATAATAATAATAATAATAATAATAATACTAATAAATGAGTTAAGCAAGGTTACAAGATACAAGATTGGCATACAAAAATTAATAGTATGCAAAAATCAGTTGTATTTCTACACACCAGCAAAGAACAATCCAAAAAAGGAATTATAAAAACAAAATTCTGTTTGTAATAGCATTGAAAAGAATAAAATGCTTAGGAATAAATTTAACAAAAGAAATATAAGATTTATACACTGAAAACTACAAAACATTATTGAAATAAATCTAAAAATGCCTAAATAAATGTAAAAATGCACATTCATGGATTTGAAGTATTAATATTGGTAAGATGAAAATACTCCTCAAATTGATTTAAGAAACTCAGCATAGCCAAAATAATCCTGAAGAAAAAAAAAAAGAATAAAGCTGGAGGACTTTACTTCTTGATTTAAAAAAATTCTACCATATAACCAAGTCTGTGTGGTACTGGCATAAGAAATAGTTCAATGAATAGAATTAAAAGGCCAGAAATAAACCTAAATTTAGGGTCAACTTATTTTTTGATAAGGATGAAAAAAAATTAAATGAGGAAAGATATCTCTTCAACAAATGATGCTAGGACTGAATATCTAATAAAAAAAAGTAAAGTTGTATCCCTACCTAATGCTATATATGAAAGTTAGCTCAAATGGATTGTAGACCTAAAACTATAAAACCATTAGAAGAAAACATAGCAGTAAATTTGTCCTTGGATTAGACAATGGTTTCTTAGTTAGATATGATGCCAAAAGAATATGCAACAAAAGGGAAATTAGACTTTATCAAAATTTAAAATTGTCATAATCCAAAGCACACCATTAAGAAAATGAAAACAATCCACAGAATGGAAGAAAATATTTGCAAATCATATATCTGATAAGGAACTTGTACCAGGAATATATCAAGAATCCTCACCTCTCAAAAATAAAAAAGACAAATAACCCAATTTTAAAAAGGTTTTGAACAGGTATTTCTCCAAATAATGTATATAGCCACTTTCTCATTTGACAAGAATTGGGAGCCCCACCAGGTTCTCACTGTGAAGATCTGGAGAAAATTTTCCTCATGCTTCCTGAAGGAGGACAGAATATGAATGATGCACAGAGCGGTCTGTCTGTTCTCTTTAGCAAGTCTTGCCCTCCAGGGAAACTATTTCACTAGAGCCTAAGCAACATGGGTTTACCAGAGTCTAACTGACATGGAGGAAGGAACATATCCAATTTCAGCTACTTCTAGCCTTCCTGTTGTAAGGTGCGAAGGCTAAGGTGGGAAGTGGGGGAGAAAAGCTCAGAGACATTTGTGAAAGTCATAGCCCAAGGACACAAGCTCATTAAAAGGACTATAGAATAGTTCTTCTTCCCCCACACCTTATCTTCACATCAATAGGGCTCCTGTATAATAACAGGAATCAGGGCTAAAAGAACCGCAAGCCTCAGACGCTATTTAATAAGGAGTCTCTAGGGAAACCCAGCACAACAGGGAGGACAAAAAACAAGGGCACTAGAGGAAAATTTAACCTCCAATACCACAGTTGCAGCACACAGTAAACACTACCTAACTCCCACCCAATAATCATAAAATCTCAAACTAAAGACATCTACCTCAGTTCCTTTTACCTGATAAATCATGTTCAGTTTCAACCAAAAAATTACAAGGCATGGTAAAAGGCAACAACGTTTGAAAAGACAAAGCAAGCATCAGCACCACACCCAATATGGCACAGATTTTGGAACTTTGGGAAATTTTAAATAACTATGGTTATGTGCTAAGGGTGCTAATGGAAAAAGTGAGCAGCATGCAAGAAGAAATGGATGATGTAAGCAGAGAGAAGAAAGCTCTAAGACAGAATTGAAAGGAAATGCTAGAAATGTAAAACATTGTAATGGAAATGAAGAATGCCTTTGATGGACTTATCAGTAGACTGGACACAGCCAAGGGAAGAATCAATAAGCTTGAAGGTACACTTAATACAAACTTCCCAAGCTGAAAAGCAAAGAGAAAAAAGCAGGGGGCGGGGGGTGGGGAAGAATAGAATATTCAAGAACCATGGGACAATAAAAAAATAACAAAAACTGGAACAATAAGAAAGTATATATAATAGGGGCACCTGGGTGGCTCAGTTGGTTAAGCGTCAGACTTCAGCTCAGGTCATGATCTCATGGTCTGTGAGTTCAAGCCTTGTGATGGGCTCTGTGCTGACAGCTCAGAGCCTGGACTCAACTTTGGATTCTGCATCTCACTCTCTCTCTGCCCCTTTTCCACTCATGCTCTCTCCTTCTCTCCCAAAACTAAATAAACATTTAAAAAAGTATATATAATGGGTATACCAGAGAAAAAGAAAGAGAAAAAAAGAACAGAGGAAATATTTGAAGTAATAATGGCTGAGAACTTTTTGGAATTAATGGCAGACACCAAACCACCAGATCCAAAAAGCTCCGAGAACACCAAGTATGATAAATACTGGGAAAAAAATTTACACCTAAGTGTAGAAAACTACAGAATTTTCAAACTACAGAAAATATTCAAACCACAGAAAATTAAAGACAAGAGGAAATCTTGAAAGAATCCACAGAAGAAGATATACAAATAGAAAATAAGCATATAAAAAGATGCTGAGGGGTGCCCAGGTGGCTCAGTCCCTTAAGCAGCTGACTCTTGATTTTGCCTCAGGTCATGATCTCACAGATCATGAGTTCAAGCCCCACGTGGGGCTCTGTATTGACAGAGCAGAGCCTGCTTAGGATTCTCTGTCTCCCTCTCTCTCTGCCCCTCCCCTGCTTGCTCTCTTTCTCTCTCTCTCTCCCTCTCTCTCTCACACACACACACACACACAAAAATATATAAATAAATATTTTTTTTAAAAAGATGTTAAACATTAGTCATTAGAGAAAGGCAAATCAAAACCACAGTGAGATACCACTCCACACCCAATAGGATGATTATAATAAAAAAAAGATGAATAATAAGTGTTGGAGAGGATGTAGAGAAATTAGAACCTTCATACACTCCTAGAAGAAATGTAAAACGGTGCAGCTTCTGTAGAAAAGTTTGGCAACATTTTCTCAAATATTTCCTCAAAATGTGAACCACGGTTTACAATATGTGACATACCAGCAGTTCATTCCTAGGTATATACCCGAAGGAACTAAAAAGATATGTACACACTAAAACTTGTATATAAATGTTCATAGTATTATTCCTAATAGCCAAAAAGTGAGAAAAAATCCAAATGTCTATCAACTGATGAATGAATAAACAAAATGTGATCTATCCATCTGGTGGGATATTAGTCAGTCATAAAAGGGAATGAAGTAGTGATACATGCTAAAACATGGATGAACAGGGGCACCTGGGTGGCTCAGTCGGTTAAGTGTCAGACTCTTGATTTTGGCTCCGGTCATGATCTCATGGTTCGTGAAATCAAACCCCTCATCAAGCTCTGTGCTAACAGTGTGAAGCCTGCTTATGATTCTCTCCCCCTCTCTCTGCCCCTACCCCTCTCAAAATAAATAAATAAACATTTAAAAAATTGTAAAGTAAAACATGGATGAACCTTGAAAACATGCTAAGTGAAAGAGGCCAAGTCCTTGCCCGGCTAGCTCAGTCGGTAGAGCATAAGACTCTTAAGCGAAAGAAGCCAAACACAAAAGACTACATACTGTATAGTTCCACTTATATGAACTATGCAGAAAAGGCAAACCCACAGATACAGAAAATAAATTATTGGTTGCAAGGGGCTGAGGGGAGGAAAGAATGGGGAGTAATTGCTAGAGGGTATGGGGTTTCGTTTGGTTCAATGAAAATACTCTGGAATATATGGTGATGGATACACAACTCTGAATACACTAAAAACCACTGTGAATTGTACACTTTATAAAGATGAATTTCAGGGTATATAAATTGTATTGCAATAAAACTAAAACATGAAAAACAAAATCAAAGTAAAAACTATTTAGAAGTAATAACTACATACTCAAGGATAAGAATAAGTAAGATCTTTCTAAAGTACAGTCTTCCTATTCTGATATGAATGGAACTGGCAGAAATTCTACAAATGCTTCTTAGATGTCACTATGGCACAAGGCTCATTTACCAATCGTCATGATGATATCTTAGAATAATTATCTTGAATTAATGAGTTTATATTAGAATTTATATAGTTAACCTTATCACTTATTATGGTAACTATTAATATCATCTACCAACCAGTATAAAAATAACAGTATGGTCATAATCAGCCCACAACTATACATTTATTAAAATTGCAATGGACAAAAAGAAGT
Source organism: Neofelis nebulosa (assembly GCF_028018385.1). Lineage (NCBI taxonomy): Eukaryota > Metazoa > Chordata > Mammalia > Carnivora > Felidae > Neofelis > Neofelis nebulosa. The sequence continues at coordinate 63,548,729 of NC_080791.1, read as the reverse complement.
TTTTAAAAAGGCAAATTATTGGAAAAAAATAAAAAGGAAAATTATTGGACTGAAAATCTTTTAGAAAAGGGGCACCTGGGTGGCTCAGTCAGTTAAGTGACTGACCGTTGATTTTGGCTCAGGTCATGATCTCACAGTTCATCAGATCGAGCCCCAAGTTGGGCTCTGCACTGATGTCAGGGAGCCTGCTTGGGACTGACTCTCCCTCCCTCTCTCTGCCCCTCTCCCTCCCTCTTTCTCCCTCAAAATAAATAAAAAAACATTTTTTAAAAAAACAGGAAAAGAAAATCTTTTAGAAGATAGAACCCCCCACCATGATTGTTTACAAAAATTTTTTTACATTTGAGTCATCGCATAACACTTGTAGAGCAAACTACACAAGAAGTTCTCATTCCCAAAAGTCATAGATTCGAAGGAAAAACTTAGAATACACTGAACTTTGGCCAGCCATGCCAAAATGGCTTCAGTGAAACAGCTGCAAATAAATTAAAACTAAAAGTAAGCTAAGCTAAACTTCAAATGAGTGAACCGATACTTTGTAGAAATCTTCCAAAAGTACTTAAAATCTGCCCAACCATGCAAGTTGTTGTAAACTATACATACAATTAAAAGAAATAAAATTTTGTTAAATTGACAAAATTGGTAATTTCAGCAAATTGATCACTGTGAATTGAAATGGAAAGAACCGGCCTTCGCGGAGCACCTGGGTGGCTCAGTCAGCTGAGCATCCGACTTCAGCTCAGGTCATAATCTCATGGTCCGTCCATGAGTTCGAGCCCCGCGTCGGGCTCTGTGCCGACCGCTCACAGCCCAGAGCCTGCTTCGGATTCTGTGTCTCCCTCTCTCTCTGACCCTCCCCTGTTCATGCTCTGTCTCTCTCGGTCTCAAAAATAAATAAACATTTTAAAAAATTAAATTAAAAAACTCTGGCTTTCTTTACTTCCCATTCCAGAGGATAGGAGTCCTTCCTCCTCTCCATGTTTAATCCCTCCACCTATGTTCTAGATCCTATCCTCTTCTGTTTCCTCTGGCTCTTGCTCTGTGGAGAGACTCAAAGTTTCCTTTTTTCTGTCCTAGAATGTCTATGGGGAACTGAAGTCCTTCAGAGGCTGGAAAATATACTTGGTCTTGGAAGATCCCAATTCAGACCATGCTGGACTCTGGCCATTTCTTAATACTCCTGCTCAGTTTCTCCAGGGCTGGGCTGGACCAAAGAGTTCTGATGATTGCAGCTTCTCATGAGCATTTGAACAGGGGGCTAAGGCGTGGAGCAGTCTGAAACCGAGCTCTGATGCTACCCAGTGCCTCTTCTGGCACCAAGAAGAAACAAATGAATAACAGAGCCAGCGAGAACTGTCAGCCCTTATTCTGTCATTCAGGATCATTGTTCACAAGTCAGGCCTTCTGGGTCATCTTTCCTTTCTCATTTGGTCATCCGCACACTGATCTTGCCCATAGTTAAGTTTTCCTTCGGCTGCTTCCCTGCTGTTTAATCCTTTCCAGGGTGGACATACCTCCCAAGTTTTTCTGTTCTGAAACCCCCATTTCATGGTGACAACCCCCTGAATTCTCATTCCCTTTTTATATCTCTGAGCCCCCACTTCCTCTGCTAGAGACTGACTTTACTTAAGCACATCCTTCCACATGGCAGGGAAGAAAGTCTCAGGGCTCCCCAAGGTCCAAATACAGACAACCACTTCACACATGCACCAACCTTTGAGAATCACACCATGTTGTCATACAAGCCTCCACCCTCCTCAGTGCTGTCATGAAATGACCTCCCTTCTTTATCATCAAGGACTTTTGTGTGGCTATGGCTGTGTCCTCTGTCCTCTCACAGCATCCTCAACTGGCCATCAGTCTCCTTACCAGTGTCTCCACTCCTTTAACACTCACCTGAAGTTCCCTAACATATTGCCTCTCTCCCCAACTCCCCTCCAGAGAGAAGGAGATCGATCATTTGATGGCCTCAAATCCCTGCCCTGTCCACCCTCCTCCCCCACTGCCATCATACCCTCACCCATGAACTTTCTGCATCCTCCCCAACTTCCCTTCCTATCTCTTCTGCTAAAAAACAATTGTTTCTTGTACTCATGATGACTTCTCCAGTCCCTCTTCTCTCCTCTGGGACCTGCTCCACCAGTCATTGCCTCTCTGTGAGCTCCTGACCTACGGTGTCAAACATGGTCCTGCTGCTTTCTTCCAAGCAGCTGTCCATTAGTCCTTCCCTTCCCCACTCTTCCTCCCAGCCTCCTACTACCTGCCTCTCTCTCCTCACTGCACTCACTGAGTAGTGGTCCTTGATTCTGCTACCTCGGTAATATCCTTTCTTCAACTGTGGAATAGAAGCCCGCTTCATGTCAGTCATACCCTTAACAAATATTGACTGAACACCACCTATGTGCACGCAAGCAAGTCTGTGCTACAAAGGAGAACACACCAGATAGACTGTTTAGTGGCGTATTTAGGTGTTTAATCAAGTATTCACACACCAGAAACTTGCAATTGTGATAACTACCACAAAGGAGGAGTACCAGGTGCCATGAGAATCCATCAAATGTACTGATCTAGTTGGAGAAGTCAGGAAGGAGGTCTGTGACTAAGTGATGCTTCAACTGAGGTCTGAAGGTTAAGTGAGAGGTCACTTAGCCAAGGAAAGAACCAAAGCATGCCCTGGCCAAAAGGACAAGTTCATGCCAAAGCATTTTTAACAATCATTCTAAATAGGAGCTGCCATCCTCTTAATTGTTCTTGACTCTGCTCCCAAGATTGATCTAAATGGGCATGTGAGTCAGCCCAGACCATCTGGAGTCTTTCTCCAGGATTTCTGATTTTTTTTTTTTTTTTTTGGTGTTTAATAAAACCTACTTACCTATTTTTTAGACTAATCACATATGTAATATTAATTTTAAAATTAGTGTAAAACATCAGGAAGGATAAGAGATGAATCTTCCAAACAGAGTAATTCCAAATAATATACTACATAATATAATGTAGATCATATGTGCCCCCCCCTCCAGGAAGTGGAGCTTAATTTCCTCCTCCCTCACTATGGGACTTAGAAACTCACTTTCTATGTGGAAATGAATATGGATATGGAATGTGGAAATGAATATGGAAAGAGAAAAAAAAAAGTAGCTTTACAGTACAAAGATCTGGCAGACACAACCTTAATGAAGCGATCAAAGTCAACATCACCAGTGATAATTCATGTTGCTATCATGTACACCCAATATAATGGAATGAGAAGGGCACTGTACCTCCCTGGCACCTCTTTCCAGGTGAATCATAAGAAAAGCATCCGAGAAACCTGAACTGAGGGATGTTTCCCAAAATGACTGGCCAGTACTCTTCAAAATGGACAAAGTCATGAAAAAAACAAAAACAAACACAAAAAACAAAGACAGAGAAACTGTCACAGACCAGAGGAGACTAACTAATCGTGAAGATTAAATGTAATGTGGTATCCTGAATTGAACCCTGGGATTGAAAAAGAACATTAGTGGAAAAAAAAAACTGGTGAAATCAGAATAAAGTCTGGAGTTCGGTGGACAGTGATGTACCAGCGTTAACCTCTTGTTTTTGACAAATGTATCATAATTATTTAGGATGTTATCATTAGAGGAAACCGGGTGAAGGGTACGTGGGAACTCTCAATATTCTCTTGGCAACTTTGCAATCTAAAATTAACTCCAAAATAAAATAAAAAATTTAAATAAGTAGGAGAAGATGAAGCAAAATAAAATAAAATGAAAAACAGAAACTAGAGACACAGAGGAAGTCTTGGTGGTATTTGAGTTTTTGTTCCATTTGCCAGTCAACTCCCAGGTTTGGTACCCTGGGCCAATAAATATACCCTTCTTTCCTCAGTGAATTCAATTGGGTTTCTTTCACAGACCATGAAGTGTTCACTCTTACACAGTCACTACCGTTTTACCTCCACTCCCTCCTTCTCCCTCTGTGGTCTGGTTTCTTTCCCATTTTCTCTCTCTCTCTCTCTCTTTCTCTTAGCAAATTTTATTTATAAAATACAGTATTATCAACTATAGTCACCATGCTACACATTAGATCCTCAGACCTTATTTGTCTTCTAACTGAAAGTTTGCACCCTTTTACCAATCTCTTCCCGTTTTTCCCATCCCCCACCTATCCCCTGGTAACCATCATCCTATAAGCTTCTGTGAGTTCAGTTTTGTTTTTTTTTGTTTTGTTTTGTTTTTTTTTAAAGATTCTACATGCAAGTGATACAGTGCAGTATTTGTCTTTCTCTTTCTGGCCTATTTCACTTAGAATTATGGCCTCCAGTTTCAGCTATGTGGTCATGAATAGCAGGATTCCCTTCATTTTTAAAGCTAAATAATGTTTTATTATCTATCTATCCATACCACATTTTATTTATCCATTCATCCATTGACAGACACTTACTTAGGCTGTTTCCATGTCTTTGCTTCTGTCAATATTGCTATAATGAACATGCGGTGCAGATATCTATTTGAAATGATTTCATTTCCTTCAGATACATACTCAGAAGTAAGACTGCTGGATAATGTGGCAGTTCTATTTTTAATTTTTTGGGAAACCTCCATACGTTTTTCATAGTGGTCATACTAGTTTACATTCCCACCAACATTGTACAGGGGGTTGTTTCTTCACATCCTCACCAGCATTTGTTATCTCTTGATTTTGTTGTTTATTTTGTGCTTTTGGAATAGACATCCTAACAGGTATGAAGTGATATTTCATTGTGATTTTGATTTGCATTTCCCTGGTGACCAGTGACGTTAAACATCTTTTCCTGTACTTAGTGGTCATTTGGATGTCTTCTTTGGGAAAATATCCATTAAGGCCCTTTGCCCTTTTTTAAATTAGGCTATGGGCTTTTTGCTACTGAGTTGTATGAATTTCTTATATGTTTTGGATATTAACCCCTTACAGGATATGTGGTTTGAAAATATTTTTTCCCATTCCACAGGCTGCCTTTTCATTTTGTTGATGATTTCCTTTGCTGTCTGTGTTTACTTTTGTTGCCTTTGCTTTTGGTGTCAAATCCAGAAGATCATTGTCAAGACCAATGTTAAGGAGCTTACCCTCTATGTTGAAGTGCTTCTAGGAGTTTATAGTTTCAGCTCTTACATTCAAGTCCTTAGTCCATTTTGAGTTGGTTTTTATGTATGGTATAAGATAGTGGTCTAGTTTCATTCTCTTGTATGTGCATAGCCACTTTCCCCAATACCCTTTATTGAATATGGTATCCTTTCCTCTTTCTATATTCTTGGCAGCTTTGTCAAAAATTAATTGACAATACATGCATAGGTTTATTTCTGGGCTCCCTATTCTGTTCCATTGATCTATGTGTCTGTTTTTATGTCAATACCACACTGTTTTGATTACTAAGCTTTGTAGTATAGTTTGAATTCAGGAAGTGTGGTGCCTCGAGATTTGTTCTTCACCTCCTCTCTTTTGATCACGGAGATCATCAGCTCCACCCTAATTCCAAAATCTAATGGAACCTGCCATACCTCATCTTACTGTGGTATTTTTACTCTGTTGACAATTCCCATTTTGTAGCGGTTTCTTTCTTTGTCTTCTGTGAGAACACATTGGGCACTGCTCTCTTGTTCAATTCATACTTGTCAGTTGCTTCTTCCCAATCTCATTCATGAATCTTCTTTTGTTATCCACCCCTTAAAAGCTGCCCACAACCTGTTTTCACTACATATTCTCCATAAGTGACCACATCCATTCTCATGGTTCTACATAACCACCTTTAGTCTGGTGGCTCTCAAATATTTATCCTCTGAAAATACTCAACTGTCTCTTCTGAGTTCCAAATTTTATATTTAACCACCTACTAGCCATCTTCATTTGGCTATTTCACATATGCCTTAAACTCATCGTTTCCAAAACCAGATTCATTATCTTATCTCTCTCTTCACAAACCTGCTTTTCCTTTGTTTCCCCAACTTTATGAGCAACATCACTAATATATGACCCAGGAACATGGAAAGCATCTTAGAATCCTCCTGTCACTACTGCTTCTAGTCAGTCTATAATTTCTCTCACAGTCTACTCCTCTTTTCTAATCTTACTATCACTAACTTAGGTTAGACCCTCACGGCAGTATAAGCTGGGCAACTGAAAGTAACTCCTATCTCATCTCCTGCGATCCTCAATATTGCAGCCATAATGATGTTAATGTCACATAACCTACTCATTTTATTTCCTGTATTAAATAAAACTTTCAATGGCTGCTCAGAGCCTCAACCCTTTGTATGATGTATAATATCCTCCATGATTTGGTCCCATTTACTTTTTCTGGTTTCTCCTTTCATACTAGCCAATATTCCCTACACTCCAGCTAACTCAATCTACTCAGAACCACCACCACTACCACTTATACACCAATCTCCATGGCCAGAAACTATTTTCTTTAATGCTGTTGTGCTTTGGAACATGGTGCTGCTGTTTATTCTGCCTGAAAGTTGTTTCTCCAACTTCTTCATTTGCTATGCTTCTACTCATCCTACAAGATCCAGTTCCAATATCCTCTTTGTGACACCATTGGCTGACATCCCAACCCTGAGCTGGATGAGGAATCCCCTCTATGTGCACAATCCCATATTTTCCTCTATCATTATACTCCCCAGTACCAATTTGCAGATATGTCTTCACAGTTTACTCTTTAGTCATATCTTAAATATGTATCTTAAGTATAGAGCTGGCACATAGTGGGCACTTACATGTGTCTTCAGTAAATGAAGGAAGCAAGAAAATACATTTAGGTCCTCCCATTTGAAAAACTTTGGCCTCCTAAAATACCTGTCTACCCCCCCCCCCCCCCTTGCTATTGATCTCTCTTCTTGCCTGCAGTCAAGCCTCTTTAAGGAGCAAGCAGGCTGTACTCAAAGTCTTCGGGCCCTCACCTTTCGCTCATTCATTTACTGAGTGCTGACTAGTTTCCACTGCTACAACTCCACCAACCCCATCGTCCCCAAGGTCACCAGCAGCCTACTTCTGGCTAAACCCAGTGGATACTCTTCAGTCCTTACCTCTGGCCTCTTCTGTGCCATTCAACCTTGATGACCACTCCCTGCTTTTGTGACTTCTTTCTTGGCCTTTCCCTTGGCTTTAGTGGTACCACTCGCTTCCTTTTCTTTTCTCTCCCTCTCTGGCCACTCCTCACTTTTCTTTGAGGGCTGCTCCTCCTCTCTTCAACCTTTAAATATTGGAGCTTCTCAGGATCTGTCCTAAACACCCTTCTCTTCCCAATGTACATGCTGCCCCTGAGCAATCTTAGTCACTCCCTTAACTTCTCTTGCCATTTGTCACATTTACAACACAAGCAACCCAAAGCTAAGGTGATACCTCATTTTCCCAGTGAGAAAATCCAAAAAGCTTTTGACCAACCCCAAAACTTATACCTTTAGGGATGAGTATGAAATAATCAAAAGTCTACTTCTATTAGGTAATTTACTATACATATACTCTACATACTACAATAGTTAATTTACTATACACATATTTAAATTCATGTATTGATTTATAAAATAATAAACTATACATATATTAATATATTGGCTTATATATAATGTAATAATATATTGGCTTATAGATTTGCTTTTTTTCCATTCTCATAATTCAGTAAACAATTTTATTCATACTCTTGGCATGTATCTCCAAAGCAGTGTCTTTCTTACTATTAGGGTCACTTTTAGTCATCTTACCCATTTTCCCAGAATGGATGATCTTCTCTCCAGTCTAAGTGAAGAGTTTGGGACAGGACACAGCACAATTTGAATCCACATATGATTCAGTCACTGGAAACTTTATCCCAAGTCACAAGGGCCATTTACATCACACTAGGGCAGTTGGTTTTTGGCCTGTATCCTGCAACAGTATGTTCTTGACCTCTAAAAACCACTTAGTGTATTATTGCCTTTTAAAAATAATTTCAATTGTTAATTTCTCTTACTGAAGTAACATTCATACAGCAAAAGCATAAATCATAAGCGTTCCACTCAATAAATTGTCACAAAGCGAAACACAACATCACTGAAGTCAAGAAATAGAACACTTCCAGCACCCCAGAAGCCCCTCCCAAGTACTACTGTATTATTTTTTAAAGCAATCTTTTAAAAGCATATTGAGAGACGTCCAACACATGCAGTTGTGAGGTCATACCACCAGGAATAGTTACCAAAGCTGTGTTAAATTTCTTTGACAATGGATTCTGTGACAAGTGATCTATACAAGCATCCAAAATAGCATTGTTGAGGACATTTCAGCTTAATGAGTCTTGCCACAAGAGTAAAAAATAGCACTTATTGAGCACTTACTATGTGCCAGGTGCATAGTCCTCTCTGTATATTAAATCATTTAATCCAGGGGTGCCTGGGTGGCTCAGTGGATTAAGCGATCAACTCTTGATTTCAGCTCAGGTCATGATCTGAGGGTCATGAGATGGGGCTCCTCGCTGAGCATGGAGCCCACTCAGGATTTCCTCTCTCCTTCTCTCTCTGCTCTTCCCTGCTCTCACTCTCGCTTTCATACTCATGCTCTCTCTCTCTCTGTCTCTCTCAAAATAAATAAATAAATAAATAAATAAATAAATAAACAAACAAACAAACTTAAAAAATAATTTAATCCTTAGACCCACTGTATAGATGAGAAAACTGAGGCAAAGGCAAGTTAAGTAACTTTTCAAAAGCCACAAAGCTTGTAAATGGCAGAGTCTGGACCCCAAACCAGGCAGTCTGGCTCCAGAGTCCACAAGCTTAGTCACCATACCATACTGCCCTATCCAGTGGTTTGTTGTTCAAAATAAATGAGAGCAAACCCTGTAATATGAGAGACTTTGTAAGGACTCAAATATAAGGTTACTCCCTCTTTCCTGAGGGAAGATTTTGGAAAAACAAAAAAGGCAAAACCTCACCCTGTATTCAAGCTTATACGGTATTTGCAGATGACTCCCAAATATTTATGCCCATCCAGGCCATTGTTCTAAGCTACAAAACCTACCTACCCAGCAGGCACTTCAAAGTCAGCAGCCCAAATGTAAAGTCGTCATCTTTCTATGGCAACCTGCAAGCTACTGCTGCTCCTTTTGTCTCGCACAGTGAATGTCATTGCCATCCACTCAGCTGCCCAAACCAGAAATCTGGATGTTACCAAGGACTCCAGCCTCTCCTTCACTCCTCTCTTTCCAAATCGCACCCCCTTCTGCTTTTACTGAAACTTTGCTTTCTTTTCTCAGAAGTTCCCAATCTCTCTGTACCATTTTTACACCTCTCAAGCACAGAATACTTTTGGACTCAGCCTACTCACAGTCATCAGGAAAGACAGAAGGGGAAGGGTCAAAACTCTCCCAGTTCTTTGATACTCTCCACCTCTGTCTGATTTCACTCCTTCCCATTTTCTCTTCCAAGTTGTCCCTCGAGCCCCTTCCCAACTCCCTGCCCAGTTCCTATCTCATTTTCCTTTTCTGGGGACTATCTCCTGAGTTAAACCATCAGCCGCAAATCTCTTCTTTCCAATACCTTCCAATCTGTAGCCTCAAACTTGGGATGAAAGAAGAGGGGAGTGAAAGAGAGCTGAGCCATGAAGAAGGGAAAAGGGATAGTGCATGGGATTAACAGAAGTGACTAGGAGGGAATGGAAAGACGAAGATGGAAGAAGACGATGGGGAAAGAGGAGGATCGAGAAAGGGATGGCAGAAGGGAATGGGGAGACGGTGAGTGGAAGGGGGCAAGAGGAGACAGGGAGAATGGGAAGGCAGAATGGCTTGGTGATAAAGGGGAAGAGAGAAGGACAGCAGGGGATGGGGAGACAGACGGGGAAGGAAGCCGGGTACGAGAGAAGGGTTGAGAAAGGAGATGGGGAGAATTTGATAGACAAGAGGCTAGGGAGAGAGAGGACTGAGCGGAGGGGATGGGAAGGGAAGAAACGGGTGGAGAGAAAAGGCTGAGGGAAGGGGTGAGAAGCAGGGGACGGGGAGAAAGGGAGAGGAGATGGAGAAAAAAGGGTGGGAGGGAGAAGGGCTGGGCGAGAGAGAGCGGGAGAACGGGACAGCGAGGGGGAAGAGGGACGTCCGGGCAATAGGGGCTGGGAAAGAAGATGGAAGAAGAGGACGAGGCAGAGGATGTCGAGATCGGGATGGGAGGAGGGGGCCGGGCGCAGTGACCGGGAGCAGGGACGAGAACGGGGACGTGAGGACCGCGCGGCGCTGGGGCTGGATCCGGCGCCGGGGACTGGGGCCGGGAAGTCGAGGGGCGGAGGGAGGACGGGCGGGCGGTGGGGTGGCCGCGGCGCGGAGCGCGGGCGGGGGCGGGGGCGGGGGCTCCGCGGGCGGAGGGGCGGGGGCTCGGGTTACCGCGCGGAGGGCGGGGGAGGGGAGGGGAGGGGAGGGGAGGGGAGGGGGCGCGGGGCCGCGGCGGCGAATCTCGCATCCTCCGCGGGGCGGCTGTGGAGGAGGCGGCGCCCCGGCGGCGGCGGCGGCGGCGGCGAAGGGAAGGACGGACCGACGGCCAGGGGCGCACGGACCGACGGCTGGCTGCCCGGAGCTGATCGCGGGCCCGGAGACAGCGGCGGGGGACGATGCGCGGCCCCAGGCCCCGCGCGGGCGGGCGCTGCCCGGGGGGCTGACCGCGGCCGGACGGCGCCCCAGGACCGGGCGAGGGAGCCCGCGCCGCGCGGAGGTCAGTGCCCGCGCCCGCCCGGCCCGTCCGGCCGCGCCCGCCCGGCCCTCCGGCCTCTCCCGGGCGGCGGCGGCGGCGGTGCAGCCGGGGGCTTTGTTCTGAGCCGGAGACAATGGGGGAGGGGGGGCCTGGGCCTGCGGGACGAGGGCGAGCGTGAACGTGAGCGTGGGGGCAGGGCCTGGGGGTCTTTGTGTGTGTGACATCCAGTCGGGTGTGCGGCGTGAGAGTGTGAGGGGGGTGTGGGTGCGGGGTGCGAGCAGGGTGTGTGTGTGTGTGCTACTCCGAGTGTGAGTGCATCAGCGGAGTGTGAGTCAGTGCGTGTCACTGGGAGGTCGTGTGTCCGTGTGTTGTGTGTGTATGTGCGTGTCACTCCGAGGGTGTGTGGGTCAGAATGAGTGTGTGTCATGGTGAGCAAGTCCCAGTCAGGGTGTGTGTGTGTGTGTGTGTGTATGTGTGTGTGTGTGTGTGTGTGTTGCCTGCCTCTTTGGAAGCCATGTGTCAGAATGTGGAGGATGGGTGTGTGACAGAGACAAACTGAGACAGAGACAAAGAAACTAAGGGGGAGAAGTAAAGAGAAACAGAGGAGAAACAGGCAAAGCCTGGAGTGGAAGTGGAGCATCCAGGCTGGTGCTCTGAGTTTGTGTCCAGGATGCTTAGATGAGAATCTTGTTCAGGAGACAGACGGAGGTCACCACAGGCCTGGTCCCACGTGGAGGGGGTGGGGAGAGGGAGGTCTAGAAGCACAATGAAGTCAGTGTGGTGTGGGTTGGGCCTGCAGCCATGGGGTCATAGGCCAGAAAAATATTGTTACTTATGTCAACTCCCCAAATACCCACAGGGGACACAGTCATAGCCCTACTCAACCCACAAGGGACACAATCCTAGGCAACACACACCCACCAGAGATACCTTCACAGTCATCACATACCCCCAGGAAGTACTGTCAGAGCCAACACACACGCAGATGATGCTCTCAGGACAACACACACCCACAAGAGAATTGGTGCAGCCAACACATCCCCACAAGATCATGGTCAAGGCCAACACGTACCATGGGAGACACACTATTACTGCCAACATCTCCTTGTAAACACTGTCACAGCCATGCACATCCACTGGAAACAGTCACAGCCAACCCATCATCTAGGTTATACTTCATCAGAGCTGCCTGTACATAGCAGGTGTTCCAGAGTCTTGACACTGACAGGACGTTGTGTTGCAATGGCCCTTACCACACACCCACTGGAACAACCCCTGCTTTTTGGTGACATGAATATACCAGGAGTGAGCTGTCCCAATTGCTAAACAAGCTCCCATTAACTTACGATGCTCTCACTCCTCCTCCATAGACCCCTAGGCTCAAAGTCTTGTTCCCTGAAAACTGGGGACCTGGATCAGTCTTCCCTTCATCCTATAGCCTGCCTTGATTTGAAGTGTCCTTCTAATTACCCCAGCCTCACAGCTTCTTGAGCTCCTTAGCTCCTGTTATCTCCTTCTTCCCTCCCAGGACCACTTTGTAGAACTGGTCCATCTCTAAAATTGTAAACCCCTCCTTTCCACTCTCTGCGCACAGCCTCCTGTGTCCTTCCAGCTCTCAGATGCCCTCACTCCCGTTATACTTACTCTTCAACCTCATAATGGCCTCTTGCCCTCGACCTCTTTGCTTTTTCCTCATCTGCCCCTTTCTGGCTTTGTGCTTTCCTTCCAGTATACACACCCGGGACTATTCCTTCAGACACTCCTTGGCCACTCTTTGTCTCATTGTCCTTGAGCCCACCCATCCCACAAAGTCTCAACCCAAATTCTCAACCACACCAAGTAATGCTTCTATAAATTCGTGCTTCTATAAATTCCACCCTCAACTGGCCCTCCATAAATAAGTAAAGGAAATTTTTTCTATTTTCTTCATACCCCTTAACCTCACATCCCTCAGCCCATTGTTTTCAGATTAGTCAATCCACTGGTTTGTTCATTCAGCAAACCCATATTAAGTACCTGCCCTGTGCCAGGCAGTGTGGTTGGTGTGGCATTACAAGGGTGAATGAAATGGACATGGTCGTTGCCCTCACGGAGCTTACAGGCTATCTGGTGAGTGCTGTGCCACGGTAGCACACAGCAAGGAAAGCTGAGAGAATGTAGGGATGTCAGAAGAGGCTTTCTGGAGGAAATGACGTTTAAGCTTAAGCTCAATGGATAAATAGGGAGTCAGCCAAGCAAAGGAGAGGTGGAGATGAGGTAGACTGGGTGGAAAATATTCAAAACCATGGGAGCAAACATGGAAAAGCCCACTTGCAAGAAGTATTTTATGTCCAAGAGGTAAAGCAATCCAGTGAGCCTGGCACTAATAGTATGTTGTGAGGAGAGGTGAGAAAGTCTGGGAGAGGTGGAGAGACAGCTAGTCAGATCATGTGGTTCTTGTAGGTCACAGGAAAAAGATTATCTAACCCCAAAATAATGGAAAGTCTCCTAATGTTTTGAAGCTACAGTGTGATATGATCAGATCTGGTTTAGAACTACCAAGTCTGACAGCGTGGAGACTGAAGGGAGGGATCTGTAAAGGAGGATCGTTGGCTGTTGCAGGAAGCAGGAGAGGAGGACACTGGCCTGAACTGGAATGGTAGCAGCAGAGAGGGAGAAAGTAGATGGTTTCAAGAGTTGTGTAGGCAGCAGGGTCAGCAGGGCTCAGCGGTGGGATGGATGTAGAGGTGAAGGGGAGGGAGGCAGTAAGAGTAGACAATCTGGTCTGTTCACTCACTGAGAAAAGTGAGGCCATCCAATTTGAATTTCCTCAGCCTTCTGCCTCCACCCTCAAATTTTATCTGCATTCCCCTCAATCTTTTCTTTTTTTTTTTTTCCTATGAAGAGGTGTCTCTTCTGTTTAAGACTACTTCACCCATCCCCTCCTGCCTCCATGGGGACATCACTCCCCTAATTATCCTGTGTCTTATTCATTCTCCAGTTTCTCCCTTTGTACCCATTCCTCCTGCGAGCATACACAGAGCCTCCAGTCTCCCGTGCCTCCCTTAAGCCTGTAGTCCCCAATGAGCTAAGAGACCCTCTCATGTTGCTTCACTGTGAAAGGGTCTTCTGCATGGAGCTGTTCCCACTTCCTCACTTCCCCTTTACTCTTGCCCCTCCAGGGTCATGGCTCTCCCTAAGAGAAAGTGACCTCTCATCTGCCAAATCTAGAGGTTCTTTTCAAAAGTCCTCAACTGCCTGACCCCTTGGCGTGGTCTGACATTGTTGACCATTCTTTTCTCTTTGAGTCATTCTTGTCTTATGGCTTCTGAGCCACCATTTTATTCTGTCCACATTTAGTGAGGTCTCAAGTGCCAACCACAATGCCAGGTGATGGGAATATTATGAGAGAAGACACTATTCATACACTCAGGAAGTTTAAACCTCAGTGGAAGAGCCAGGCAGATAAACAGATGATTACAATATGATGGGGTCCATGCATCTCTCTCCCAGAGCTCCTCCTTGCTGTTCCTTCTCAGTCTGCTTTGGAGAGCCCCTAAATGTTACTGTTCCTTAGGGTTCTGGTTTGGACCTTCTTATTGTCTCACTGTATACACTCCTCTAGGTGATCCATCTCATTCATTTCCAGGGCTTTAATTATCATCTCTATAGGCTGATGACTCCCAAATGTCTACTTTTTCCGGACCTCTCTTCTGACCTCCAGACCTCCATATCTGCTTCCTACCTGGTCTTTGCTATACAGCTCAGAAGCACCTAAATGTCCAAACCTGAACTCATCATTCCTTCCCCCCACCACCACTGTCTGCACTGAGTTATCAAGCTACACATCCAGAAGTCAACTTCAGCCAATGCCTTGCCTTTGCCATCTGTCTTTCTCCAACCCAGAAAGTCACTGGAACCTGCTGGTCCTACCTCCTTTCCAGCGCTCTCTGGCATCCCATCCCCTTTGCTCCATGGCTTCAGCTACTGCCCTCACCTCATTGTCTGTTCACAAAAATTACTACAAGAGCCTCCTAACTTGTCTCCCTAGACTTCTACTCTTCCTCTTCCAGGCCATTCTTTTCAATGCAGCAGGAGGGATCTCTCTAAAGTGCAAATCCTGCCGTGCACTCCCTGCTCAGTATTCTGCAATGTTTTTCCATTATCTTGGGTGAATTCTCCACTTTAATGAGGCTCATGAGATCCCTCACGATCTGACTCCCCTCGGCCTTCCCAGTCTCATCATCTGTGTCATTTCCCTACCTTCCTCACATTCCAGGTTCTAGCCATATTGAATTCCTTGTAGTTCCTCAAAGACATGGCATTCTGCCAAGCTTCTGGCCCTTTGCACATACTGTTCTCTGCCCTAAAAGCCCTTTACTCCCCTCTTCTTATGGCTAGCCCCTTCCCATCCTCAGATCTAGTCTCAAACCCCACCTTTCCTGACTTTACTGTGCAGGCTTGGGATCCTCTTGTCTGACTGTTGTCATTGCCTCTTCCCTGTTCTGTCTCTCTGACTGGGCTGGGGCCTCTTGATGGCAGGGTTGCATATTATATATTTTCATCTCCCTGGGACCCTTCACATTCACATTAATGGCAATGAACAAATGCATGAATAAATGAAGCCGCTTACTGCGTATACCTCACCCTCATTCACTCTTTAGAAGATTGACATCTGGTCTCAGCTGCCCACACAATCGACACATTTCCACACGTACCCACTTGTCCCACTGGAGACATTGCCACTCCTCTCCCCCACAAACTGTCCTTCCTCACCCTATGTTCTCCTCCTCTCTGCCTTTCACATGGACTTCTCTTTTCCTGGATCTTCTTCCTCTCCCTCTCTGTACTTGATTTCTCTTTCATTCAGTTGGCAAATATTTAAGAAGCACCAGAAATTTGCAGATACAAATATATTGCTCCAGGTGCCTATTGGGGTTCCTGGAAGGAGAGGAAGATGAGGAAGCTGTGACCTGCCATCAGGCCACAAGGCACGATAGTGCCCACCATCTGCTCCACTCCAGCAAGACCCCTTCCTGGGAGGTGCCATAGGCTGCTCCTCCCTCCACCACCCCTCACACACTCCCACTGTGGGTCCTCCCAAATCCTGGCACCCTTGGCCCTGCCCCTCCCCATATCAGGTGCCCAGACACCTGTGTGTGCCCTCTTCCTATTCCCTATCCTTCCTGTGGTAACAGAAGCAACTGGACTCTCTGATGCCCTGAGACCTGCAAGCAAAAGCCCCTCCCAGGAGTTCATGCTGCTGGATCCTATCTTCTTCCTGGCTTCCCTCTGCCTGCCCCTTACTTCAGCTCTACAGTCCATGTTTCCTCGGTAACCCTCTGACTCCCAGGCATTTTCAACTACTGACACTTGGGAGGGACTACTACTCAGTTCCTATGTCCACTGGTGAGAGGGTACCTCCTCCCACTGGTCTGCTTGGAACCCCCAAGCCTGGGTCAGGATGCCCCTCTGTGTTCACTTGGCACACTAGAATGTCCTTGTTTATGTTTGTCTCTCTAGGCTGCTCATGGAAGGAGCTAGACTGCATCTCCCATTTGGTTGGTGAGGAAGGAGGAGGAGAAGAAGAAAAGGGAGGAAAGGAGAGGGTGTGGGTGTGGGTTGGTTCTGACAGTGCTTCCAGGGGGGATGTGACGGCTGTGAAGTTATTCCTTGTGGATGTGTGTTGCCAAGGACTGTGTCCTTTGTGGGTTGAGTAGAGCTGACCTTCCAGCCCCACCATTTACCACCTTAGCTTCTCTGAGCTCCCCTTTCCTCAGGTGAAAATGGAGGCAACATTCAGAGAGTTGCTTGAGAATTTAGAAAGAAAACAACTGGTAAGTGTTGAACGGTTAACTTAGTTTACTTCCAACATCTCAGTTCTTCTACTGTGTTCCCCTGACCCTCAACCTCTCACTTCCCTAAATTTGTTCTTTCCTCTTGACATCTCTGGGTTGCTGCTACGTTTTCACCTTCTTTTCTTGCTCCAGCCTCACTGGCCTCCTCTGCAACCCAGACTATCAGGGTCATCCCTTGCTGCCCATCACCACCAGCCCTTGCCCTCTCACCCTGCCATGCCTGTCCCAGATCATGTCTCCCTACCTGTGGACACCATGAAGGCAGGGACTCTGTCTGTCCAAGTCACTGCTATATCTCTACTGCTTAGGATGATGGTTGGCCCGTTGTAGGTCTTCAATAGATATTTGTTGAATAAATCTATTAATGAATCATTTCACATGCATGCCCTGGGCCAGCTTCTCCCCATTTTTTCTTTGTCTTCTAGAGACCTCCAAGCATCCTCTGGCCCCTTCTCCTGTCTCACCACCTGACTCCATGCCCACCTGACCCTCTACTTGGACTGGCATTTCCTCATCACAGATCTCCTCCTCTAACCCACCTTGTGCACCCTGTAAGAATTATTCTCTTATAGCAGAATTCTGCTTGTTCTCCTTCCCTGTTGTGTTGCCTTGCCCTTCATCAGAGCATTCCAAGCCTTCCAGTAGAGAAGCAATATAAGGTAACGAAACACTAACTTTGGAGTCCATCAGAGCTGTGTTCCACATCTCTCTGCCACCCACTCTGACCCTCAGTTTCCTCATCTGTGAAATAACACTTATCCCAGAGTTGTCGTGTGTGTCTGGCACACAAGAGCAGCTGATATTTATTCAGCCTTCACTGTATGCCAGACGATGTGCTAAGTTTTTGGTTACATTCTTTCATTTAACTCTTGTGTCAACCATATAAAATGGACACTTTAATCCCCTCATTACCAAGGAGGAAACTAAGAAAGGTTGAACAATTCACCCAGGACTACACTGTAAGTGGCAGAGTCAGAATTTGCACTGAAGTCTGTCTCACAGCAGAGCCAATCTTCTTAATTATGCTTGGGCACTTACAAAACACATACTGTGTGCCAGACACTGTTCTAACAGCAAACACAGTGTAGGAAGTGCTATTATTGTCTCTACTTTATAAATGAAGAACTGGAAGCTCAGAGAAATTGAGTGGCTTTCCCAGGGTCACAAAGCTAGTAAGTGTGAAGCTGGGCAAAAAACATTTGGTTTGGCCCCAGAGTCCACATTTTCACCACTATCCTGTCCTGCCCTACTGTGATATATTGCCTCCCTATCGTAGAAGTGCAGTGTGTATTGATGAATCAATCTATGCTGTGTTGTTGAGTTGTTTAGTTGATTTATTCTTTATCATTTCCCACTGCAGGAGGCTTGCACCCTTCAGACTCTCCTGAAACTATTCTCTCCAGATCTCTAGTGAATTCCTTACTGATAAAATCAATGGCCACTTCTCAGCCCTCGTCTTGCATGAAGTCTCAGCAGCCCTGGACACTATTGATCCCTCCCTTCTTGTTGAAATATTTCCTCCCTTAACTTCTGTGATACTGCCTCTTCTTCTTCTCTGAGAAGAATAAAGGTCTCCTCAGTCTGCCCCTTAAATATGACTACTCCTCAGGGTTCTATGCTAGACCCTCTTCTTCCTCTGCACATCCTAGCTGATGGGTCTCCAAGCCCATGGTTTTCACCTACCCCTGATTTGTCCAAATCCCTGTCTCCAACCCAGACCTCTCTCCTCCAGACCTGCAAATCCAATTGTGTCTGGGACATCACCATGTGGGGATCCCAATGGGCACCTGAAAAATGGCTTCTCCTCGGTGGTATCCTAATGGCACCACTTTAGTAACCAGGCCAGAACCCTGGGATCAGTCTAGACCCTTCCATTCCCTCACCCTTCCTGACGCATCAGTGGCCAAGTTTTAACCAACTTCACCTCCATTATCTGTGTCTTCTGCTACTGACCTGGGCTGTCACAGACACCTCATACCTGGTCTCTCTCCTCCCATATGTTCTCTTCTTCAGGCCTCCATTGTCTTGCCAGCACTCCCTCCCTTCAGCTCCCCTGCCATTTCTTCCTTTCTTCATCTTTCCCTTCTCTCTGCATCCTAGGCAGCATGGAGTGCATAGTCTTGGGATCAAATTGGGGCTGTGTTAACTCAGAAAAGTTGCTTCACACTGAGGAAGGCAGGACACCTTCCTCACAGGGTTGTTATGATTAAATGGGGGTATGTCTGTGAACTACCTGGCATAGAGCCCAGCACACCATTAAAGTTCAGAAAAGGGACTTTTCCTCTGCTTGTGTCTGTCCCTAGCCTCTCTGAAGTGGCTCCCAGGAACCAGTCCTCAGGAGGAACACAACCCTCCCATGAGTTTTCTCAGGGATATCCTGGGAAGCCAGTTTGTCAGCCTTCTCCTTCCTCCCTTCCTCACCCTCCTCTCCTCTCTGCCCTCCAACACAGCTCTGTCTCCCACCTCTGTTTACCTCCCCCACCTCTCCAGGCTAGCTGTGTCCACTCTGACTTAGCTCCCCCCTCTGTAGTAACTGCACTCGCCCTCTCCTTTGCCCTTTGCCACATGTGCTCTCTCCTTTGTCATACTGGCTTACTTTCTCTCAGTCTTGCCCCAGCCATCCCCACCAGCATTCTCACGTCCCTTCCTGTCCCCGTTATGCCTAGCCCTCCCTTTGCTCACCAAGGTTACTCTCTTCCTCCATGATTTCTACGCCAATCTGCCTTTCTAGTCCCCCCCTCACTCTGTTGTCTTTCTGGTCCCTGCCCCTCCCTGGCCCTAGGACAGGAAGTTGAGGGAGGAGGCCTGGGCGGTGCCAGCTCCCCCAGCCTGCTTCCCTTCGGTACCTCGGCCACTCCTCTACTTCCTTCTGGAGCACCCCCTTCCTTTATGGTCCCCCTACTCCTCCCCCAACCCACCTCTCTTTCCTCTCCCATGTTCCCCCTGCTCCCAGGTCCTGTAGACACACAGGCTGTGGTGGGGGGAGGATTGACATCACATCGCAGGCCCCAATGAACAGCCTCGCCCCTCCCCCTCCTAATGAGAACCAGCTGTGGTTCCAGAGGCCCAGATGTGGGGCTAGAGAGGGAGAGCGGGATGGAGCCAGAGGACAGAGCAACAGGACCAAGACACTGAGGGCATGCAGCAAGGCAGAACTTGGTGGGAGAGGACAAGTGACCGATCTGGGGGAAGAAAGAAGACAGGTCTGGGCAGGAGACAGGTGGACTACTGAGGCCAGATCTGGGGGAAGGGACAGGACAGACCTGGAGAAGGAAAGAGACAGGAACAGGGAGGAGGAGCCAGTCCTGGGGAAGAGGCACTGAAAAGCACCGGACAGATGGGGAGATGGTGCTGAGAGGAGAGTTGGAGACAGGATGAGACAGTCTCTGGAGAGAGTCTGGAGTGCGAGTTTGGAACTGGAAGTCCTGGAGCAGGAAGTGATGAGGCACAGTCCAGACAGAGGCCCCAGGGACCTAAAGGTCACAGCTGCCGCCACAGAGCTGACCACGAGTGCCCCGGCAGCATGTGCGAGAGCATGCCTGTGTGTGGGTGGGTCTGCGAGTGTATGCGTGCGTGCCTGCCGGTGTGTCTACACACGTGAAAGTGTGCCTGTCTGTGTACCTGGTTGGGATGTGTATGTGAATGTGTCCATGTGTATATTGTGGGGGGATATCATGCGAACATGCCTGCCCGTGTGAGGCTGGAAAGAAAGTGTCTTTCTGTGTGTACAAAAGCAGGCCTGTATGTGTCTTTGTATGCCTGCATGTGTATGTGGGCGGGGGTAGGTTCCATGGGAATGAATATGCCCATCTGTGTGTGTGAAAACATGCTTCTCTGTGAGGGGGGGTGTATCTGCATATGTGCACTGGCTGTGTATATGTCAACGTAGCCCCTGTCCAAATATGTATGAGTGTGTGTTGAACGTGCCTATCTGTATGTGAGTCTGTGTAGCTGGCTGTACATGGGTCTGTGACTGTGAGTATGCACCTTTCTGTGCCCATTGTGAGATTATACTGGGCGTGTTTGCAATGGACAGGAACCCAGGTTATAAAGGTTAGGATAAGGGGCAAGTGCCTGGGCCTGAATGCCTCCTCTTTCAAGGCTGATGATTCACCTGAGCTTTTATCTCATACCACTCATACATCCTTTCATTCAGAAAACATATTGATCACAAACTATGTACCATGCTCCGTGCTACACACAACGGTGAATAAGATACAATCCTAGCCTCTCACATAGCTGACATCCTGTCTCTGGGTGGGGAGACAGAGAATTATAATACAGTAATAAATACATCGGCCTCACTGTCCATTATCTTCTCTCCCCATCCACCATAACTGCTTTCTCTCCACTGACTGATTAAATAAATACAACCAACTCTTAACCCTTGATCCCTAACCCAGTCTCTAGGCCCAGATCCCTGACCTGGGCCCCTGGGCCAACCCTGTGCACTCACCCTCTCTGCTCTCTGAGTCAGACCTATGTTCACTCACTTCCTTGTTCTGAATTCCTCCGACCTATTATCCAATGTGGCAGTTCCATGAGCTCCTCAGACTTGAGTCCCCAAGGAGAGTGCACACAGAGCAGCCCAGAACTCTGAAGCCAGGATGAAGGGATCCATCAGAGATGGTGTTGAGAGGTGCTGAGAAAGCAGCTTCCAGATGCCCGGCTCTGAGCTCCTTGCTTCCATTGCCTCTAATTCTCACAGAATCATCTGGATTAGGAAAATAACTCAAACTTCAGAATCCCTACTGTTTTTATTGCCTCAAACAGGTGGGAGGGATGGGGAATGGAAGTGTAAGTGAGAGGTCAGAAATTCCCTTGGGAGGACAGGAAGTCCTAAAGCAGAGCTAATACATAAAAACCTGAGGACACACTTCTGTAGCCACAGGACTGACCTTGGTGCCTCAGGGGCACAGGCTCATGTGTGTTTGTGTATGTCATCTGAGTTGGCATGTCCATGGACATGCTGTGTCAGCACATGAGTGTGGTGGTGTAGAATTATAAGGCTCTGACCTTGCACTCAGCATTGATTGCCTGCTCAACTATGCTGGACAGAGTCCAACTAAGACCCTGAAGTTGCTGCCCTCAAGGAGCCTGTAATTCAGGGCTGCTATGCAGTTTATTGCCAGTGTGCACCTAGAGCAGTGAGAGCCCAGAGGCTCTGATGGTACGATGGGCTCTGCATGTAGGGGGAGAGAGACGTCATAGAAGATTCCACAGAAGACAGGACATTGGAATTGGATCTTGAAGACTGAATAGGAGATGGCCACTTGGAGAGGACTTTTAAAGGATATCACAAGATGAGAGAGCTGTGCATACAGGGCGAAGAGTGGGGATGGCTTTAGTGTTGGGATGCAGGGTGTGGTGGAAGAAAGTAAAGGTAGGGCGCACTAGAGAGGTGGCAGGCTCAGATCAGGAAGCTATATATTAAGGACACTGTACTTTATCTTTTAGGCTAGAGGTTGCCTATGAACTCCCCGAAACTGCAGACACAGTTTGCGTGTATGTGTATGTGCATTTTTTTTTCTGGAGAGGAGCAGCAGTTTTTTGCCGTCAGTAATGAGGAACCCATGGAAGCCTCTCTTCAGGAGTGATTTGGTTAAAGCTGCATGGATAGCTCTGGTCAGGTGGAGATGGGTCAAAAGGTCCAAGCCAGGAGGCAGGGGGAGCAGTAAGTAAGGGGCTGCTGTAGGAATCAAAAGGACAGATGACTGTGTTCAGACTAGGTCAGCAGCTGCAAAGCAAGGGGAAAGGGCAGACTTGAGACATATCTTATTGAGATGGTCAGGTGTTGATGACTAACTAGAAATCAGACTGAAAAAAAGCAAAGAAGCAAGAAGAGCTGCTGAGTGGTTGTACTGTTCACAGGAAGGAGAGTGAAGGAAGAAAATCAGCTTGAGGTGAAGGTTAGGGATATGGTGTTCTGCAGCTCTCTCTGTAGGCCTGGAATCCACAGCCACATATTCTGTATGATCCATTCGGCCAAGTCTCACTGGTTCTTCAAAGGCCCCTTCCTCTGGGCTTCCACAGCACCTCATATGCCATCTGACACAGCACTAGTTACTAGTGTGTTTCCCTATCTAGACTGGGACCTGCCTGGGAACAAGACCGTGCTCTTTCTTTCTTCCTTGGGACCAGCACAGTGCCAAGCTTATAGTGGGTTAATTCTTGAATATATCACCTACACACTGATCTAATCCATCCTTCACCCTTAAAGCAAGTTAGCTCCCTAAAAACACAATCTGTAGGAAGGAAGGAGGGAGGGAGGGATGAAGAGGATTTTTAGGGTGGTGAAACTACTCTGCATTAATACTATAATGCATGTTGTTATATATGTCCATTATACACATATACATTATACATTTGTCCAAACATATACAATGCACAACACACGGCTGAGTGTCCAACTCTTGATTTCAGTTCAGGGCATGATCCCAGGGTCATGGGATTGAGCCCCGCATCAGGCTCCAGCCTGCTTAAGATTCTCTGTGCCTCTCACTCTGTGCCTCTCCCCTGCTTGTGCTCTTTCTCTCTCTAAAATAATCAGTTGATTAAATAAAATAAAATAGGAAAGTCTTCAACATATTTAAATGCTGATAGAAGTCTCCAAAAGGTGATGATTGAAGGTGAGGTTACCAAAAACACATGGTTATTGAGGTATTAGTCCTGAATGAGAAGAAAAATAAGAAAGGATTGGCCATATTTTTAAGTCCAGAGATGAAAGGAAGGGAGTCCAAGGGCATTGAGACCTGGACAATAGGAACAAAACAGTCTGCTGGGGGAGGAGGGTTAGGGTGGGATGGCAAGCTGCCAGGGAAAGACTGGAGCGGGTCCTGAGGAGTTCTGAAACAGGCACTTCTTGGACTCAAGATGGGTGTGCAACAGCACAAATGCCCTACGGCAGGGCTGAGCATGCCTCAGTCTTGCTGTGGCTTAGGTCCCAGTCTCCCTGGACCATTGATTCCATTCCCCACCTCCCCAATCATGACTTTTTTCCTTCTGCTTTTCTCCCAGGTCAGGGAGCCCGAGCTGGAGCCAGGGCCCAAGCTGGACCTGATCCAAAACCTGAGATCAAGCTGGGCCCAGAGCCTGACCCAGAGCTGGAGCCCAAGTCACAACTGGATCGCCCCTGTCATGCAGAAGGAGCCGGGCATTGCGCCTTCCTGCACTGGCATGCAGAGCTCCAGGCACCTCCCCCTGCTACCACTGCTGCTGCTGCTGCTGGGAGCCAGAGTGTCAGGCGCCTGGGGTCAGGCCGGGAGCTTGGACCTACAGATTGATGAGGAGCAACCGGCAGGCACATTGATTGGGGACATCAGTGCAGGGCTTCCACCAGGCACAGCAGCACCTCCCATGTACTTCATCTCCGCCCAAGAGGGCAGCGGGGTGGGCACAGACCTGGCCATCGATGAACACAGTGGAGTGGTCCGTACAGCCCGTGTCTTGGATCGTGAGCGGCGAGATCGCTACCGATTCACCGCAGTGACTCCTGACGGTGCCACCGTAGAAGTTACTGTGCGAGTGGCTGACATCAATGACCATGCTCCAGCCTTCCCGCAGGCTCGGGCTGCCCTGCAGATACCTGAGCATACAGCTCTTGGCACCCGCTACCCGCTGGAGCCTGCTCGTGATGCAGATGCTGGCCGCCTAGGAACCCAGGGCTATGCACTATCTGGTGATGGGGCTGGAGAGACCTTCCAGCTGGAGACACGTCCTGGTCCAGATGGGGCCCCAGTGCCAGAACTGGTAGTTACTGGGGAGCTGGACCGAGAGAACCGCTCACACTATATGCTGCAACTGGAGGCCTATGACGGCGGTTCACCCCCAAGGAGGGCCCAGGCCCTGCTGGATGTGACACTGCTGGACATCAATGACCATGCCCCAGCTTTCAATCAGAGCCGCTATCACGCTGTGGTGTCTGAGAGCCTAGCCCCTGGCAGTCCTGTCTTGCAGGTGTATGCATCTGATGCCGATGCTGGTGCCAATGGGGCTGTGACTTATGAGATCAACCGGAGGCAGAGCGAGGGTGATGGACCCTTCTCCATTGACGCACACACGGGACTGCTGCGGCTGGAGCGGCCACTGGACTTTGAGCAACGGCGGGTCCATGAACTGGTGGTGCAGGCGCGGGATGGCGGGGCTCACCCTGAGCTAGGCTCAGCCTTTGTGACTGTGCACGTGCGAGATGCCAATGACAATCAGCCCTCCATGACTGTCATCTTCCTGAGTGCAGATGGCTCCCCACGAGTGTCTGAGGCTGCCCCACCTGGCCAGCTCGTTGCTCGCATCTCTGTGTCAGACCCAGATGATGGTGACTTTGCTCATGTCAACGTTTCCCTGGAGGGTGGAGAGGGCCATTTTGCCCTAAGCACTCAGGACAGTGTCATCTACCTGGTGTGCGTAGCTAGGCAGCTGGATCGGGAGGAGAGGGATGCCTATAACTTGCGGGTTACTGCCACAGACTCAGGCTCACCCCCACTGCGGGCCGAGGCTACCTTTGTGCTGCATGTCACTGATGTCAATGATAATGCGCCTACCTTTGACCGTCAGCTCTACCGACCTGAGCCCCTTCCTGAAGTTGCACTGCCTGGCAGCTTTGTGGTGCGAGTGACAGCCCGGGATCCTGATCAGGGCACTAATGGTCAGGTCACCTATAGCCTGGCCCCTGGAGCTCACACCCGCTGGTTCTCCATCGACCCCACATCAGGCATTATTACCACGGCTGCCTCGCTGGACTATGAATTAGAACCTCAGCCACAGCTGACTGTGGTGGCCACAGATGGGGGCTTGCCTCCTCTCGCCTCCTCCGCCACAGTCAGTGTGGCCCTGCAAGATGTGAATGATAACGAGCCCCAGTTCCAGAGGACTTTCTACAATGCCTCACTGCCTGAGGGCACCCAGCCTGGAACCTGTTTCCTGCAGGTGGGTAAGTCCTGCACACAGCAGGATGTTGCTGTGGGCAGGAATGGATGAAAGGGTCACAGGGGACCTCAGAACAGAAACCAAGCCTTGCAGGTGCATCTGTTTATGGTGACATGTCAGAGGGTTTGGTCCTATCCTGTGAGCTCCAAAGTCTGTGCAGAGGGTGAGGGCTAACGACAAGATGAGAAAGCAGGGTTTGAGAGCTGGGCCAGGTGAGGCAGTTGAGAGAATTAAGATTGGATCAAGAGAAAAAGTGTCCTGTGGTGTCAAGAAGTGAGAGAAACTCTATCAAATCTCAAAGCTGTTCTGAAAGGCAGAGATGGAGATTCTGTACACCCATGTGGTTCCTGTTCCCCTAAGGGGATGCCAGTATTTATGGAGCCCTTGTCCAGTGCTGGGCTCTGCTGGAAGAAATCACCATCTGTCTCCCTGGAGCTGAGCCTTGATGACACATTTGGGCTCAGGCACAAGATAACAAGAAGTATTAATGAGATCCCAATATCCAGAGCAGGAAGGCCTCTCACAGGAGGAGGTGAGAGCCCTGGACAGACTCTGGAAGCCATAGAGTGCTTGTGAGTCAGGCCTGGAGGAGACAGAGGGGGCATGAAACTAAAGAGGCAGGCCAAGGCCAGATTGCAGAAGTCCTTGGACACCAAGCCATGAGGTAAGATTAGGACTTTACTTGGAAGGCAAAGGAGGTCACTGAACTTCTTTGAGCCAGAAGAGGGTGTGATCATATTATGTTTTTTTTAATATTTTTTTATTTGTTTTGAGAGAGAGAGAGAGAGAGAGAGATCAGGGAAGGAGAAGAGAGAGAGAGAGAGAGAGAGAGAGAGAGAGAGAGAGAGAATCCCAAACAGGGATTCCCCACTATCAGTGCAGAGCCCGACAGGGGGCTTGAATCCATGTACCATGAGATCATGACCTGAGCTGAAACCAAGAGTCGATACTTAACTGACTGAGCCACGCAGGCCCCATTGTTTTTGTTTTTTAAAGACTACTTTTTGGGAGCAATTTTAGATCCACAGCAAAATTGAGTTGAGAGCAAAGATTTCAAATATACTCTCTGTCCCCATTCATATACCCTCCCCGACCAGAGTGGTTCATTTGTTACAACTGATGAACGTACATTGACACATTATCACCCCAAATCCCCAAAAATGGTTTACATTAGGGTTTACTCCTGGTGTTGTACACTGTATATGTTTGGACAAATGTATAATGTATATGTGTATAATGGACATATATAACAACATGCATTATAGTATTAATGCAGAGTAGTTTCACCACCCTAAAAATCCTCTTCATCCCTCCCTCCCTCCTTCCTTCCTACAGATTGTGTTTTTAGGGAGCTAACTTGCTTTAAGGGTGAAGGATGGATTAGATCAGTGTGTAGGTGATATATTCAAGAATTAACCCGCTATAAGCTTGGCACTGTGCTGGTCCCAAGGAAGAAAGAAAGAGCACGGTCTTGTTCCCAGGCAGGTCCCAGTCTAGATAGGGAGACACA
Source organism: Neofelis nebulosa (assembly GCF_028018385.1). NCBI lineage: Eukaryota > Metazoa > Chordata > Mammalia > Carnivora > Felidae > Neofelis > Neofelis nebulosa. The sequence goes on along the minus strand of NC_080791.1, from coordinate 63,521,784 downwards.
CTAGTAACTAGTGCTGTGTCAGATGGCATATGAGGTGCTGTGGAAGCCCAGAGGAAGGGGCCTTTGAAGAACCAGTGAGACTTGGCCGAATGGATCATACAGAATATGTGGCTGTGGATTCCAGGCCTACAGAGAGAGCTGCAGAACACTGTGACATGTTCAGGTGACCATTGTTCAGGTTGGCCCCAATTGTGCTGATAAGAGTTGCAGAGAGATGAGACAAAATAGTAGACAGGGACCAGATTGCAAGCTTTGACTTTGTTTTAAAAATCACAGGGGGCCAAAGAGGGGCTGTAAGCAAATCTGGTATGCCTTTTGAAATGATTGCTTTGGCTGCATCATGGAATATGGAGTATGCAAGAGAGGAAACAGGAGGTAGCGAGGCCTCTTAGGAGACTAGTGCTTGAAGTCTTTACATCTCAGAAGTCCACCAGACCCTTGCGCATCTTCTCAGGGCCTAGACTTCAGGCCAGTGCCTAGACCCAGCTGACGCCTTGCCTCTGGCCAGACTCTGGGTATTTGCCTGCCTGCTGCTGTCCAGCTCCCACCCACTCTCCCATGTGTTTACTCTCCCTCTTGGCCTCAGACCAATGGGTGATGACTTCCAAACTTTTTCCTCCTCATTAGTGCCTGAAGCAAGAGGGTAACTCTCCAAGGGGTTTCCTGGAGTTTTTACTATTCATAACTATAGGGAGGTGGGAGTTAAAAATGATCACCGAGTGTTCATACCTGTTCATATCTGAATATTAAGACAAGAAGTCTTAATATTCAATTCACTCAATATACATTTATCAAATATCTACCATGTGCAAGTCATTGCATTAGGGACACAGAATACAGTCATGAATGAGTCATTCACCCCGCCCCCTGCTTCATGGAGTTTATAGTCTAGAGTGGAGATTCATGTGCAAAGAAGTAGTTGTACTGCAATAAGAAAACCTCCATGATGGGGTCTTATGTGAGGTAGACAGGCAGTATGAATGCATCCCAAAAGAGGTGAGCCTCAAGCTGAGACTTACAGGATGAGCAGCAGTTGGTGAGGAGGCCAGACAGTGGGGAGTGTAGGGCAGTGGTCCAGGCACAAGTGACACACGTGCACAGAGCAGTGGGAGAGCCTGACTTGTTCAGGGGCCTACAAGTGGCTCAGTGTCTCTGGAAGTTAAGGTTTGGGATGGGAGACTGGGACGGAGACTGTGCAGGTAGGCCAGACAGTGAGGAGTCAAGCCAAGCCAAAGGGTTTGAGCACTTTTCTTTAGAGAACATGAAAGATTTTCAAGTGGAAGGGTAATATGATCATATTTGCTTTCTCAAAAGATCCTTTTGGTAGTCAGTATAGAACAGCGGTTCACAACTGGGCATGGTTTTGCCCTCTGGAGGGGACATCAGGCTATGTCTACAGACATTTCATTCTGACACATGAATGTCACAAGTGGTGTGATGCTACTGACATCTAGCGCACAGAGGCCAGGGATGCTGTCAAACATCCTGCAATGCACAGGACAGCACACAACAAAGGATTATCTGATCCAAAATGCCAGTTGTGCCAAGGATGAGAAGTCCTGGTGTAGAAGATGGATTGGAGGCTCAGGCCCCTATGAGAAGGGAATCACAATAGTCCAGGGGAGAGATGGCTCAGGCCTAAATCAGGACAGTGATAATGGTGATGGAGAGGAATAGACAAATAGGAGAGATAATGAGGATTTACTTAGTCCCTAGTTGATTGATATACCGGGAGAGAAAAAGGGAAGAACAGATTTCTGGCTTGAGCAACCGCCTGGATGGAAGAGTCATTAGAGAGGGGTTGGAATGATCATGAGTTTAGTTTTAGACACATTGGATTTAAGGTGCCACTTGGGACATCCAAGTGGAGATATTGAGCAGGCATCGATGTGCAGGTTTGGAGCTCAGAGGAGTGGTCCAGGTCAAAGTGCAGATGATGGTCAAAGCCACAGAAATGGAAGAGAAGGTCCTGAGGGAGCATGTTGAGTGAGAAGGCCAGGGAGAGATCCCAGGGAGCAAGTGTGTGAGAACAGTCAGGGAAAGGGGAGGCGGAGGAGTCTGTGGAGGGGGAGGCAGCAGAAGGAGAAGTGGGAGACACCTGGGAGGGAGGTCAGGGTGGGGTGGATGCAGTAAGTTTGTGGTCTGCTAGGAACTTCAGAAAATCCACAGATAAGGGTGTTTACTTCCTCCTTGAAGTAGTGCATTCGATGACAGCTAAAGGCGGGTGGGGACTAAAGGAGAGCTAAGTGGGAGAGGGGGCTGACCAAGGTTGGGCTGGGACGCAGGGCTGAGCGCCTGTTGAGAAGAGAAACTGCATTTGCAGTGGAGCCTCTGAGCTGGAGCTGCACAGGCTGGGAAATTCACTTCTGCCTTGGTCATTTCCAGTCAGTGGCCTCTATGCCTTTTGGGGTCACTTCCTGACAACTTCCCCTGACCACTATTTATTGCTTTCTTCCTGCAGGGAGTCAGAGGGCAAAGGTCTTTAACAGCTTCTGGAGATGATGCAGCAGCTGTGCTGCAGCCCGCCTGGATTGATGCAGGGGGATGTTTGTCTCCTGGGATATCTGGGCCCACAGCCACAGTAAAGAGTTAGAGCAGGAGCTGTTTTCCAGGGTTCAGCCATGGCAGGGTCTCTCCGGAGGGTAAACAGTGCCACAAATCACTTCTGTCAAGGGCCTGGGCAACAATCAGAAGTCCTTGGCTAGCCTCCTTTCTGAGGAGCATTTTCTGGCTATGAAAAGGGAACTCTCCAGCTTCCTCTTACAGCATACCGTGACCCTAAGACCCTTGTACACACAGAGAATACTTTGTCACAGGCTACAGCAGTCAACACCAGCTAACACACTGTTGGGGGTCTAATGTGCACCCAATGTATAAAACTTAGTTTGAAGGAGGTTTTTGTTGTAAGGGCAATCAGAATATCTGTTTGCTCATTCAACAAATATATATAGAGTACCTACTGTGTGCCTGGCCCTGTCCTAGGCTCAGAAGCTTTTGGAATGGTGTCTCCTGCTGCTCTGCTTCTGAAATGTTCAGAGGCTCCTGACATTGTGTGCAATAGTTTACCTTTTCCTGAGCCAGTCTAGGAGATGCCCAAGAATTAACCAGGAAAGCCTTCCCCTACTTCTTGGTTTTGTGGAGCCTCCTGGACATAATGCCCTTGATGCCCCATGGACTTGCAATTCTCCCTCTCTCACTTCCAACAAGGTTGGCTTGAGAGGCAGTGGATGCCACAGGTGCGTGAGCCACATCCATAAATCCACAGAGCAGACCCCGATCCCTCCAGCGATTAGATTCCAGTATCAATCAAACCCTGCTCTGGAATGGCCAAACTCCAGAAAACGCAGGGCTAGAACATCAGTCCCAGTAGGTGCATCAGTCAGCTAGTTCTCTACTCAGAGTGATTATGAGACTTGGTGACGGTTATTAACTCCCTGTGACCCATCTGGAATTTGCAGTCATAGCCCAAGCACTCTCCTTTGTCAGTGCAGTTAGACCTCATCGTTTGCAGATTCTGCATTTGTGAATTTGCAGACTCTCTAAAATTTATTTCTAACCCCCAAAACAATACTTATGGAGCTTTTGCAGACATTTCTGGACACGTGCAGAATGATGAAAAATTCAAGTGGCCTGATGTGCACATTCCAAGCAATGCTCTGCCTTCATATTTCAGCTCAAACTGTAAACAAGGGTCCTTTTTGTGGTCTATTTGGTGCCACATTTTTTGCATTTTTGTCCTCTTTGTTTGGTGATTTTGCTGTTTAAAATGGTCCCCAAGTGTAGTGCTGAAGTGCTGTCTGGTGTTCCTAAGCACAGGAGGGCTGTGATGTGCCTTATGAAGAAAATTAGTATGTTAGATAAGCTTCATTCAGATATGATTTATAGTGCCATTGGCCATGAATTCAGTGTTAATGAATCAACAATATATATTACATAGGTGTCTTTAAACAGAAACATGTATAAAACAAGGCTATGTATTGACCAGCTGACAAAAATGTTGTGATCAGAGGCTCACAGGATCCTAAATGAGGTGGTGAGGTTTGAGATGTAGTTGGGTTTTGGCCCATGTCCTATTAGTCCCCTGTATGTGTCCACCATCCAAAGACCCTGGCTCCCAGTTGGCCCAGGGCCTGCTTCTTCTAATTGCCACTTAACTCTGGCTCTTCTGGTCAACAAGATGGACATCACTCACCCCAGCCTCTCCCCAGGTGACAGCCACAGATGCAGACAGTGGCCCATTTGGCCTCCTCTCCTATTCCTTGGGTGCTGGACTTGGGGCCTCAGGGTCTCCCCCATTCCGCATTGATGCCCAGAGTGGTGATGTGTGCACGACCCGGATCCTAGACCGAGACCAGGGGCCCTCGAGCTTCGACTTCACAGTGACAGCTGTGGATGGGGTGAGTGGGCAGACCATGGGTAGGCTGGGTGTTGGAATAGGGCATTCACCAGAGCCAGACAAGGTCCACCTGACTTATGGCTGCATGTCTCCCTAGGGAGGCCTCAAGTCCATGGTATACGTGAAGGTGTTTGTGTCAGACGAGAATGACAACCCACCTCAGTTTTATCCACGGGAGTATGCTGCCAGTCTGAGTACCCAGAGTACACCAGGCACAGCTGTGCTGAGGGTGCGTGCCCATGACCCTGATCAGGGGCCCCACGGGCGACTCTCCTACTACATCCTGGCTGGCAATAACCCCCCACTCTTTGCCTTGGACGAGCACTCAGGTGAGGATCCTCCCATTCCCAGGCCTTGCCCCCGGATCCCTCTCCCCACCTGCTTACATGAAGTATTGCCCCCTCTCCCATAACCTTTTTACTTCTATTCTGTTTCCTTATACGTCAGTGCTTCTATCCCTTCTCCCAGGGCTGTTGACAGTAGCCTGGCCCTTGGCCAGACGGGCCAACTCTGTGGTGCAGCTGGAGATTGGGGCCCAGGATGGAGGTGGCCTGCAGGCAGAGCCCAGTGCCCGAGTCAACATCAGCATTGTGCCTGGAACCCCTGTACCACCTGTATTTGAGCAACTACAGTATGTCTTTTCCGTGCCAGAGGATGTGGCGCCAGGCACCAGTGTCGGCGTAGTCCAGGCACGCAACCCACCAGGTATCATTTATCATTATACCCATTTGGTGCTGTACCCAGACACACCAACATAACCCATCTCAAAGTACCCTAGAGTATCACAGCACAGATAACACACAGGTTACAACCCCAGCACCTCCCTGGGCACAGTGCAGGCCCTCTGCTTCATCCCCAGGCACATGAATGTCCCAGTAGTTTGAAAGACACAGGTGTGGACAGTGCTTCTCCCTCCTTGGGATCAGAGTCTGGGCCCCAACTCGTTAGATGCCTCCCATCTCTTTCCTGACTCCTCTCTCCTCTCCTCAGGTCGCTTGGGGTCTGTGACCCTTGCCTTATCAGGTGGGGATCCCCGAGGACTCTTCTCTTTAGATGGGGCCTCGGGGCTGTTACAAACACTTCGCCCTCTGGACCGGGAGCTGCTGGGACCGGTGCTGGAGCTGGAGGTGCGGGCAGGCAGTGGAGTGCCCCCAGCTTTTTCAATGGCTCGGGTGCGTGTGCTGCTGGATGATGTGAATGACAACTCCCCTGCCTTCCCTGCACCTGAAGACACAGTGTTGCTGCCACCAAGCACTGCCCCAGGGACCCCCATCTATACACTTCGGGCTCTGGACCCTGATGCAGGCGTTAACGGTCGAGTCACCTTTACCCTGCTAGCTGGGGGTGGTGGGGCCTTCACTGTGGACCCCACGACAGGCCATGTACGGCTTATGAGACCTCTGGGGCCTCCAGGGGGGCCAGCGCATGAGCTGGAGCTGGAGGCCCGGGATGGAGGCTCCCCACCCCGCACCAGCCACTTCCGACTACGGGTAGTGGTACAAGACTCGGCGACCCGTGGGCTGGCTCCTCATTTTGACAGCCCCATCTACCGTGTGGACCTGCCCTCAGGCACCACCCCTGGAACTCAGGTCCTGCAAGTGCAAGCTCAAGCCCCAGATGGGGGCCCCATCACTTATCACCTTGCAGCAGATGGGCCAAGTAGCCCCTTTGGCCTGGAACCACAGAGTGGTTGGCTATGGGTGCGAGCAGCACTGGACCGTGAGGCCCAGGAGTTGTACACACTGAAGGTAATGGCAGTGTCTGGGTCCAAAGCTGAGTTGGGACAGCAGACAGGCACAGCCACCGTGAGGGTCAGCATCCTCAACCAGAATGACCACAGTCCCCGCTTGTCTGAGGAGCCCACCTTCCTGGCTGTGGCTGAGAACCAGCCCCCAGGGACCAGCGTGGGCCGGGTCTTTGCCACTGACCGAGACTCAGGACCCAACGGACGTCTGACCTACAGCCTGCGACAGCTGTCAGAAGACAGCAAGGCCTTCCGCATCCACCCCCAGACTGGTGAGCACTGGGGCCCAAATTCTGAGATCTCATAGCCTCATCCTCAGACTGGTGAATACCCAGACAGAATTCCCAGACCCCTGCCAAGAGGACCAGGACTCAGCCTGGACTTTCACCCTGGCATTCCCTCCCACACTCCCTAAACCCCAGCTTCTCAGCTGCAGGCCTCAGGCTGTGCCCATACATGACCCTTATCCTGCACTCCCAGGAGAAATGACCACACTCCAAACCCTGGACCGAGAGCGGCAGAGCAGCTATCAGCTCCTGGTGCAGGTGCAGGATGGGGGGAACCCTCCCCGTAGTACCACAGGCACCGTGCACATCGCAGTGCTTGACCTCAACGACAACAGCCCTACCTTCCTGCAGGCTTCAGGGGCTGCTGGCGGCGGCCTTCCTATACAGGTATGTGAAGTGGCAGGACCCTGCCCTGAAGAAGTGTGAGAGGCAATGGGGTGGGGGATCATCTCCCCACAGAGCTGTAGCTGTAGATCAGAGAGACTGGCTCTTGGAACAGGTGTGAGAGCAGAAAAGGGGCTCTGCCTGCATTCGGGTGAGGGGAACTTGACTCTGAGATGTCTCAGGTGAGGGAAACTTGACTCAAGAACACAAGGAAGGACACAGCTGTAGGTGAACTGTGTGTCCCCACAGGTACCAGATCGAGTGCCTCCGGGAACACTGGTGACGACTCTGCAGGCCAAAGATCCAGACGAGGGGGAGAATGGCACCATCCTGTACACACTAACTGGTATGGTGGGGGAGACGTGGAGAGAAGGGAGTTGGTGGGTGATGGCATGACCTCCCCAGCTCTGGGACTCATGCCCTCACCCTTCCTATACCTGTCCCCAGGTCCTGGCTCAGAGCTCTTCTCTCTGCACCCTCACTTGGGGGAGCTGCTCACTGCTGCACCCCTGATCCGAGCAGAGCGGCCGCACTATGTGCTGACTTTGAGCGCTCACGACCAAGGCAGCCCCCCTAGGAGCTCCAGCCTCCAGCTGCTGGTGCAAGTAAGGCTGCTCTTCCTTAAATCTGTTTACTTCTCCTTGGCCACCACTATGAGCTCCCTCCAAGAGCCACGCTTCCATGGAGTCCTTGTGCCCTCTAGTCAGGCTACTCCTACTGCCCTACCAGCTACCCAGCAGGCCAGCCCAGACCCCTTTAACTTGGCTCCCCTTGATTCTGTCCTTCCTCCTCTGTCCACAACAGGTGCTTCCATCAGTTCGCTCGGCTGAGCCCCCACCGGATCCCTCAGAGCCAGACCCAGCGGCTCCGGTGCCCGTCGTGCTGACGGTGACAGCAGCGGAGGGGATGCAGCCCGGATCCCTGTTGGGTTCCGTGGCGTCGCCAGAGCTGGCGGGGGTGGGCGCACTCACCTACACTCTGGTGGGCGGCGCCGATCCGGAGGGTACCTTCGCGCTGGACGCGGCCTCAGGGCGCTTGTACTTGGCCCGGCCCCTGGACTTTGAGGCAGGCCCGGCGTGGCGCGCTCTCACTGTGCGCGCTGAGGGCCCGGGAGGCGCGGGCGCGCGGCTGCTGCGCGTGCAGGTGCGCGTGCAGGACGAGAACGAGCACGCGCCAGCCTTTGCGCGCGACCCGCTGGCGCTGGCGCTGCCGGAGAACCCGGATCCTGGCGCGGCGCTGTACACCTTCCGCGCCTCGGACGCCGACGGCCCGGGTCCTAACAGCGATGTTCGCTACCGTCTGCTGCGCCAGGAGCCGCCCGTGCCTGCGCTGCGCTTGGACGCGCGCACCGGGGCGCTCAGCGCACCGCGAGGCTTGGACCGGGAGACCACACCTGCCCTGCTGCTGCTCGTGGAAGCCACCGACAGGCCCGCCAACGCCAGCCGCCGCCGCGCAGCGCGCGTTTCTGCGCGCGTCTTTGTCACGGATGAGAATGACAACGCGCCGGTGTTCGCCTCCCCTTCACGTGTGCGCATTCCCGAGGATCAGCCGCCCGGGCCCGCGGCGCTGCACGTGGTAGCGCGGGACCCGGACCTGGGCGAGGCCGCACGCGTGTCCTATCGCCTGGCAGCTGGTGGGGACGGTTACTTCCGGCTACATTCCAGCACCGGTGAGTTGGGCGCAGAGATTGGGACGAGGGAGGGTGCTGATTTGGAGGGAATGTTGAGGTTTGCTTCCAACCTGCTCTACCCGCTCACCTAGGAGCGCTGTCGGTGGTGCGGTCCCTGGACCGCGAACAGCGAGCTGAGCACGTACTGACGGTGGTGGCCTCCGACCACGGCTCCCCTCCGCGCTCAGCCACGCAGCTCCTGACTGTCAGTGTTGCTGACGTCAACGACGAGGCACCCGCTTTCCAGCAGCAAGAGTACAGCGTCCTCTTGCGTGAGAACAGCCCGCCTGGCACTTCTCTGCTCACTCTGCGGGCTACCGACCCAGACCTGGGTAAGACCTGAGGGGATGAGTGGAGAGAGGTACATCTGGAAGGAAAAGGTGTATTTACCCGCTGACCCCCCCCTCCTTGCTGCCCTTCTTCAGGGGCCAATGGGCAAGTGACTTATGGAGGCATCTCTGGCGAAAGCTTCTCCCTGGACCCAGAGACTGGAGTTCTCACAACTCTTCGGGCCCTGGACCGGGAAGAACAGGAGGAGATCAACTTAACAGGTACACACTGACAGGACCCCAAAGCCTGAGGTGTTATAAACAGCCAGTGTTACATGGGTAGATGCTCCAAAGTACCTTCTAGAAGCTTCCACCTATTACAGCACAGCTTGTTATATTTTTGGATCATCTTGGGGCAGATTGCGAGGTGATCTGACTATTAGACTGTCCCCATTGTCATCACACGAAGTCTCAAATACATAATGTCACAGCTGTGCTCTTTAGGATTCCCTCAGATTATACTGTGGCCATTTAACAGAGAAACCTATTGATTGTACCAGAGAGGTTAGGTGATTTGTGCAAGCTAACACAGCTTGGAAGTGGTAGAACTGGGACTTGAACCCACGTTTTTGATATCTCACTTAGTGCCTTTTCTGTCACACTACTACCCATCCAAGATACATCTTGCATGCACTAAGTTTGGGAGATTAGAAGGAAAAAAACATCTTCTGACTTGTATATTTATGTGTACATGTATATGTGTAGGCACCCATGTGCTTGCAGAGTGTGGAGAGATGGACATTTTCTGGCTCATATATACACCTGGTGAACATGTGTGAACGATGTGTGGTATGGGTTTCTCCATGGGATGGGAGCAGGCTAGATCTCATTGATTTTGCTTCCCCACAGTGTATGCCCGAGACAGGGGCTCGCCCCCACTCTTGACCCATGTCACAGTGCGGGTGGCCGTGGAGGATGAGAATGACCATGCCCCAACCTTTGGGAGTGCCCACCTCTCCCTGGAGGTGCCCGAGGGCCAGGACCCCCAGACCCTTACTGTGCTGCGGGCCTCTGACCCAGATGTGGGAGCCAACGGGCAGCTGCAGTACCGCATCCTGGGTGAGAACTGTCCCACACCCACTCATCCGGCACCCACTTGCCCAGTTCTACTCCTTGTTGGCTTATGTCAGCCACAGTGTGTCTGGGTTTCCTTTCCCTTCTCTTTGTCTCCTACTTTTTCGTTCATGTATATATGTGTTTCTGTGTCTCTTTCTATGCCTCTTCAGTTCTTTACCTCCCTTTGTGTCTCTTTCTTTTCCTGTTTCTTTTTTTTTCTTGTCTCTGTAGAGCACTTGTTCTCAAACTTTTTGCTTTCAGTAACTCTTAATATTCTTAGTTTTTGAGAATTCTAAGCATTTTTGTTTATGTGATATCAATATTTGATATGATAATGTGATACATTATTATACATATATATGAATACATATATAAATACATATTTATAATAAGCACATTACATAAATACTTATTATACTAGACATTAAAGCTAAGAACCATTTTTTATTATTTTTTTAAAGTTTATTTATTTTGAGAGAGAGAGAGAGAGGGAGAGACAGAATCCCAAGCAGACTCTGCACTGTGAGCACAGAGGCTGATGCGGGCCTCAAACTCATGAACTGTGAGATCATGACCTGAGCCAAAATCAAGAATCAGATGCTTACCTGACTGAGCCACCCAGGCGCCCCATTTTTTGTGGGTTTTTTTTGAGAAAAATTTTAAAATGTTATTGTAAAACAAGCCAGTGAAGTACTGCTTGCCATATTTCTGCATAAGTACAAAGAAGTATTAGAGGTTCAAATAATTTGCTGGACAGCAATGAGATTGCAAAGATTATAGCAGGTGTAACTAAAGGTAAGCCAGCAAAAACCAAATTGAGTCTCTGAAAACATGTTTATGTTCTAAACTTTTTGCCTATACTCTAGAAGATGTAAGAATCATAAGCACACATTCCATTAACTATCCAAGTGATGTCATCACATGTCATGTAGTATTTGGATTCCACTGTACACTTGTGAAATACTAAGAATTTAAAAGGCATATAATGTCTTAGTATTGATATGAAACTAGTTTGATCTTATATATTCCCTGGAAGGAGTCTCCAAACACACTCTGAGAAGGGTTGCTTTAGCATATCTTCCTTTATCTTCTGTGGTTCTTTTCTTTGCCTTTCTCCCAGTTTCTCTCCCCACCACTCTGTCCTATTTGCTGTTGCCTGTAAATCACTCCCATTCCCATGGACTCACACGTTTATATGCACATGTACTTCTCTGCAGATGGGGACCCATCAGGAGCCTTCATCCTAGACCTAGCTTCTGGGGAATTTGGCACCATGAGGCCACTAGACCGAGAGGTGGAGCCAGCATTCCAGCTGCAGATAGAGGCCCGGGATGGAGGCCAGCCAGCTCTCAGTGCCACTCTACTTGTGACAGTGACCGTGCTGGATGCCAATGATCATGCTCCAGCCTTCCCTGTGCCTGCCTACTCTGTGGAGGTGCCTGAGGATGCACCTGCAGGGACCCTGTTGCTGCAGCTACAGGCTCATGACCCTGATGCTGGGGCCAATGGCCGTGTGACCTACTACCTGGGTACAGGTGCAGCAGGAGCCTTCCTGCTGGAGCCCAGCTCTGGGGAATTGCGCACAGCCACAGTTCTAGACAGAGAACAGTGTCCCAGCTATGCCTTTTCTGTGAGTGCAGTGGATGGTGCAGCAGCTGGGCCCCTGAGCACCACGGTACCTGTCACCATCACAGTCCGTGATGTCAATGACCACGCACCCACCTTCCCCACCAGTCCCCTAAGGCTGCGTCTGCCCCGCCCAGGCCCCAGCCTCAGCACCCCAACCCTGCCTCTGGCCACTCTGCGAGCTGAAGACCGTGACGCTGGTGCTAATGCCTCTATCCTATACCGGCTGGCAGGCACACCACCGCCTGGCACCACTGTGGACTCTTACACCGGTGAAATACGTGTGGCCCGCTCCCCTGTAGCCCTGGGTCCCCGGGATCGTGTCCTCTTCATCGTGGCCACCGACCTTGGCCGTCCAGCTCGCTCTGCCACTGGTGTGGTCATTGTTGGGCTGCAGGGGGAGTCTGAGCGTGGACCCCGCTTCCCTCGGGCTAGTAGTGAAGCCATGCTCCGTGAGAATGCACCCCCAGGTGGGTCCCCAATAATGTCTCCCAGCTTTGTATCCCTGGATGAGCTGGGGTTACCTACTAAAAATGTCTCCTAGTGGAGACATTAGTCTGGTGCTCACTGTCCAACCAATACCATCATCTCCGCAGGGACTCCCATTGTCTCCCCCAAGGCTGTCCATGCAGGGGGCTCAAATGGACCAATCACCTACAGCATTCTCAGTGGGAATGAGAGAGGGACTTTCTCCATCCAGCCTAGTACAGGTAAGGGGCAGGAGCAGGGGCTCTGTGAGGGAACAGGCTCCTGGGGAAGCTTCCTGGGCCTGAGAAAGCTCTGGTTGTGTAGGGGCTACCCTTGAGGAAGGGCCTCAGTGAGGCAGGCTCCAGGGCAAGCAAGAACTATCCGTGATGCTTTCTGCCGCCCCCCACAGGAGCCATCACAGTTCGCTCAGCAGAGGGGCTGGACTTCGAGGCAAGCCCACGACTGCGACTGGTCCTGCAAGCAGAGAGCGGGGGAGCCTTTGCCTTTTCTGTGCTGACCCTAACCCTGCAAGACACCAATGACAATGCTCCCCGCTTCCTGCGGCCCCACTATGTGGCCTTCCTGCCTGAGTCCAGGCCCTTGGAGGGACCCTTGCTGCAGGTGTGGGGTGTGATGGGAAGATGGGGGGCAGGGCTGGCCAGACTTGTCTGTGGCCAGCTCAGTGCCAGCAGCCTCCTCCTCCCACCAGGTGGAGGCAGATGACCTGGACCAAGGCCCCAGTGGACAGATCTCTTATAGTCTGGCCGCATCCCAGCCAGCACGGGGATTGTTCCATGTAGACCCAGCCACGGGCACTATTACTACCACAGCCATCCTGGACCGTGAGATATGGGCTGAAACACGGTAAAGCCTGGCTCTGTAGACTCCTGACACCCCATCCTGTGTCCATCCAGTTTCAAGCCCTGCCCTGTCCCCCCCCCCCTCAACTCCTAGGCCACATCCTGAGTCCCCCAGACCTCTAGCCTATCGGGTGTCCTCTTAGCCCTGCCCAAGGTTCTCCCTTATCCCCAGGCCCCACTCTTGTTTGTTCTCTGTGTCCAGACTGGTACTGATGGCCACAGACCGAGGAAGCCCAGCCCTGGTGGGCTCCGCTACCCTGACGGTGATGGTCATCGACACCAATGATAATCGCCCCACCATCCCCCAGCCCTGGGAGCTCCGAGTGTCAGAAGGTGAGGGCTGGGTAAAGTGAGAGGTACAAAGGGTAGTAGGGTGGCACTGTACCCTACCCTGGGGCTCCAGGGGTGTCTGGGACCATGCCAGACACACATGTCCTATGTATTACAGATACGCTCTTGGGCTCAGAGATTGCACAGGTAACAGGGAATGATGTGGACTCAGGACCCGTGCTGTGGTATGTGCTGAGCCCATCTGGACCCCAGGATCCCTTCAGCATAGGTCGCTATGGAGGCCGCCTCTCACTCACGGGCCCCCTGGACTTTGAGCAACGTGACCGCTACCACCTGCAACTGCTGGCACATGACGGGCCTCATGAGGGCCATGCTAACCTCACAGTGTTTGTGGAGGATGTCAATGACAATGCACCTGCCTTCTCGCAGAGCCTCTACCAGGTATTGATGTAGCCAGATGTCCCCACACCTGGGCCCAGTGTTGTTCACGTTGGAAGGAAGTGACACAGCTAGAAGTGTCTGAGCGGGGGGAGGGAGGGCTGGATCTTGGAACTGACCTGAGGATGGAGCCCTGAGGATGGGAGGGTCCCATCTCAAACCAGTCTTCCACGTCCTAGGAAATGTGTCTAGGTACTTCATCCTGTGCCCAGAAATGGAGGAAGGTGGGAAGTTTGAGTACTGACTATGGGCTTCAAGCTGGCATGGATGCCCAGCAGGGCTCATGGGATCAGGCTCTAGAACATAGGCTGAGTGGACAGTAGGGCAGCTGGGAAGCTTGGCCATAAACACTTGTCTTCACCCCTCAGGTGACACTGCTTGAACACACCCCCCCAGGCAGTGTCATTCTCTCCGTCTCTGCCACTGACCAGGATTCAGGTGCCAATGGTCACATTTCCTACCACCTGGCTTCCCCTGCTGAGGGCTTCAGTGTTGACCCCAACAATGGTACGTCCTTCCCAGGATCTGACCCCTTATCTTTGACTGTGATGGGCCATATTTTGACCTCATTCCTAGAATTTCTTGCCTGAATTCTTAACTCCTGGATCCCTGACCCAGAGAGAAAAATTTCCCCTCCTTAGTCTCTATTTTAAACCCTGTCTTGACTGCATGTCTAGAAGCCATTTCCTGAATCCTGGAAACCATTTCATAAACTCCCAGCGCAGGCTATTCCCTGGAGTCTGACTTTCAAGGCCATTTCCTAGGCCCCAAAGGATCACCCCTCTGCTCACCTACAGTCTCTGCTGAATGCATATTTCTCTCCATTCCCTTCTCATCTCAGGGACCTTGTTCACAACAGTGGGAACAGTGGCCTTGGGCCATGAGGGGCCAGGAGTGGTAGACGTGGTGCTGGAAGCACGAGATCATGGGATGCCAGGCCGGGCAGCACGAGCCACAGTGCATGTGCAGCTGCAGGACCAGAATGACCATACCCCTAGCTTCACATTGCCACACTACCGTGTGGCTGTGACTGAGGATCTGCCCCCTGGTTCCACCCTGCTCACCTTGGAGGCTACAGATGCTGATGAAAGCCGCGCCCATGCCACCGTGGACTATAGCATCGTCAGTGGCAACCGAGGCCGAGTTTTCCAGCTGGAATCCCGGCTGGCTGAGGCTGGCGAAGGTGGTGGACTAGGTCCCCGGGCATTGGGCTGCCTGGTGTTGCTTGAGCCTCTAGACTTTGAAAGCCTAACCCAGTACAACTTAACTGTGGCTGCAGCTGATCGGGGCCAGCCACCTCGCAGTTCAGCTGTTCCTGTCACTGTCACTGTGTTGGATGTCAATGACAACCCACCTGTCTTCACTCAAGCATCCTATCGCATGGCAGTTCCTGAGGACACACCCATTGGAGTTGAATTGCTGCATGTGGAGGCCTCTGACGCTGACCCGGGTCCTCATGGCCTCGTGCGTTTCACGCTCAGCTCAGGTGACCCTTCTGGGCTCTTTGAGCTGGATGAGAGTTCAGGTGCCTTGCGACTCGCCCACCCCTTGGACTGTGAGACCCAGTCTCGACATCAGCTTGTAGTGCAGGCTGCCGACCCTGCTGGGACACACTTCGCTCTGGCACCAGTGACTATCGAAGTCCAGGATGTGAATGACCATGGCCCAGTCTTCCCTTTGAGCTTGCTCAGCACCAGCCTGGCAGAGAACCAGCCTCCAGGCACTCTTGTGACCACTCTGCATGCGATTGATGGGGATGCTGGGGCTTTCGGAAGGCTCCGCTACAGCCTGTTGGAGGCCGGGCCAGGGCCTGAGGGCCGTGAAGCATTTGCACTGAACAGCTCAACAGGAGAGTTGAGGGCACGAGTGGCCTTCGACTATGAGCATACGGGAAGCTTCCAGCTGCTGGTGGGTGCTGCCGATGCCGGGAATCTCTCAGCCTCGGTCACTGTGTCGGTGCTGGTGACAGGGGAGGATGAGTATGACCCAGTATTCCTGGCTCCAGCTTTCCACTTCCAGGTGCCAGAAGGTGCCCGGCGTGGCTACAACTTGGGTCATGTGCAGGCCACAGATGAGGATGGAGGTGCTGATGGCCTGGTGCTCTATTCCCTTGCCACCTCTTCCCCCTATTTTGGTATCAACCAGACTACAGGTGCTCTCTACCTTCGAGTGGACAGTCGGGCACCAGGCAGCGGGACAGGCACTTCTGGGAGTGGAGGCCGGACACGACGTGAGGCACCACGGGAGCTGAGGCTGGAGGTGGTGGCACGGGGGCCTCTGCCTGGTTCCCGGAGTGCCACAGTGCCTGTGACTGTAGATATCACCCATACTGCCCTGGGCCTGGCACCTGACCTCAACCTGCTGTTGGTGGGGGCTGTGGCGGCCTCCCTGGGAGTTGTGGTGGTGCTTGCTCTAGCAGCACTGGTCCTAGGGCTGGTGCGGGCCCGTAGCCGCAAGGCTGAGGCAGCACCCGGTCCAATGTCACAGGCAGCGCCCCTGGCCAGTGGCTCTCTGCAGAAGCTAGGCCGAGAGCCGCCCAGCCCACCGCCCTCAGAGCACCTCTATCACCAGACTCTCCCCAGCTATGGTGGGCCAGGAGCTGGAGGACCCTACCCCCGTGGTGGCTCCCTGGACCCTTCACACTCAAGTGGTAGAGGCTCAGCAGAGGCTGCAGAGGATGACGAGATCCGCATGATCAATGAATTCCCACGTGTGGCCAGTGTGGCTTCTTCCTTGGCTGCCCGTGGCCCCGACTCAGGCATCCAGCAGGATGCAGACGGGCTGAGTGACACATCCTGTGAGCCACCTGCCCCTGATACCTGGTATAAGGGCCGCAAGGCAGGGCTGCTGCTGCCAGGTGCAGGAGCCACTCTGTACCGAGAAGAGGGCCCACCAGCCACTGCCACAGCCTTCCTGGGGGGCTGTGGCCTGAGCCCTGCACCCACCGGGGACTATGGCTTCCCAGCAGATGGCAAGCCATGTGTGGCAGGTGCACTGACGGCCATTGTGGCTGGTGAGGAGGAGCTCCGTGGCAGCTATAACTGGGACTACCTGCTGAGCTGGTGCCCTCAGTTCCAGCCACTGGCCAGTGTCTTCACAGAGATTGCCCGGCTCAAGGATGAAGCTCGGCCATGTCCCCCGGCTCCCCGTATTGACCCACCACCCCTCATCACTGCTGTGGCCCACCCAGGAGCCAAGTCTGTGCCCCCTAAGCCAGCCAGCACGGCTGCAACCCGGGCCATCTTCCCACCAGCTTCTCACCGCTCCCCCATCAGCCACGAAGGTTCCCTATCCTCAGCTGCCATGTCCCCCAGCTTCTCTCCCTCACTGTCTCCTCTGGCTGCTCGCTCACCCGTTGTCTCACCATTTGGGGTGGCCCAGGGCCCCTCAGCCTCAGCACTCAGCCAAGAGTCTGGCCTGGAGCCACCTGATGACACGGAGCTGCACATCTAGCTGTGGCCCAGGCTGGGCCCCGACCTGGGATGCGCACAGTGTCCCCAAAGCAGGCCCCATCTGAGCCTGCCCTGGGCAGCCTCGGACCATGATTGGCCACGGGGGAGGCCAGCTCCCCATCCTAAACTCCTCCAGTGGCAGCAGGTCCCACATCTCACCCTGGCCCCATCAGAGCACCAGTGCCACAGAGGCCCTGTTTGGCACTGACCCAGGGCCAGGTCCAGTGTGGGGAGAAGTATGAAGGAGGCAGCAGCCCTGGGTTCTCCTCAGTGAGGGCTTCCTGCCCTGTGCCAGCACCTTGAGGTGGAGCTGAGACTTTATTTATTGGGGGGTAGGGAGGATGGGGGGAGGTCCCTCCAACCTGTTCAGGCCCAGCTCCTTTGGGTTCCACTGACACCCCTGCCCCTGCCCAGAACCAAGTGCCAATTCTCACTCTGGAGCCTTAATAAACTGCAGTTTGTATCCAGTGTCCGGCTGTATTCTGTGGGAGCTGTCAGGATGGGGGGGGGGGGGTGATTGCAAGGCACCCTATACATTGTGGACACCTCAGGAGGCACGGAGGGGTATTGGACGCAGGGGCATCTGGGGTGGGGATGGCACTGGGAGCCCGGGCCTAGCCTGAGGCTATCACATCTCTGCACTTGGCCTTTCCCTCTAACAAGGGCCGGAGGCCAGGGAGATGTAGCAGTGACCTAGAGAGGTATTGGCCAATGGGGAGAGATCTTGGGGATGATCAACTCTAGGCTTGAGGGTCCACATGTAATAACAGCTCAAGCTTGTTGAACCTTTTCCTCATCAGGCTCTGGTGAGCAGTGTGTCTGCTTTATAGCTGTGAATTTTCACTGCAACCCTATGAGACAGAGGACTTTTAATACAATAGCTTTCATATTCTAAATGAAGCCTAGGCTCCAGGAGGTTGAGTGGCTTTCCTGATACCATATAGCTAAGCAGGAACCCATGTCTGTGGGTCTGTGTGCCCCAGAGCCCCTCTCTTCAGCACTGCCCTATACCCCCACGGTGAGTGCTGGCTGGACTCTGGCAGCAGTGGGGAGCCCTGGACTTACCCAGTGCTCCTTGAGCCACGGAGGAAGGATCCTGGTGGCAGCCCCACCCGTTCTCCAGCATTCAGGACCACCCATTTGAGGGAGGAGCCAGCACAGTCACCAGTTTCTAGGCAGATGCCGCGTGGTGGAATATTAGAGCTCACGTGATCTGTCACATGACAGCAGACCTCCAGAAAGGCAGAATGAGACTCCAAGCCTGGTGAGAATTAGGGGGCCCTGGGAGGAGGGGATCATGTTGGAGGGAGTACGTGTTGAAGGGTGGGAACGCAGTGACAGTCCACCTCCGGCTAAAACCCGCCTGCTGCCTCTGCAGCTTCCTAGGGCTCCTTGCCCTCTTCGTCACTGGCAAATGCAGTTACAGCCCGGAGCCTGACCAGCAGCTGGCGTAAGTTGACTTAGCACAGACCTTCCCCTTCCCTATGCCCTGTTTTGCACCCACTGTCTTCGTCCCAGCCTCCCTCAACCTCTTACCAGCTCCTGGTATCCACTGCAAAGTCTTATCCCCAGTTGCCAGGCTCAGTCAGTCCTTGATCATTCACCTCTTGTGAGCCATATCTGCCTCTGGGATCCTACCCCAGGTCTCAGCCTCTAATCCTGAACCTTCCATCCCCACACTAACAAAGACCATGTTCATGACTCCTGACCCTGCAGGTTGCCCCCAGGCTGGGTGTCCCTGGGCCGTGTAGACTCTGAGGAAGAGCTGAGTCTCACTTTTGCCCTGAGACAGCAGAACGTGGAAAGATTATCCGAGCTGGTGCAGGCTGTGTCGGATCCCGGCTCTCCTCGTTACGGTGCCTACTGGGACTGGGGCTGGGATGTGGGATGCAATGGAGGGACCCAGGGCTGGGCTGAGCGTGGGATGGTGCACGTAATGTCAGGGTCGTGCTCTGGGTGCCTGGGGAGGTGGTGATATAGGGCAGTTGAATAGCAGTGGCTCTCGTCAAAGAGTTTCTGAATTTAAAAAAGTGAACTGGAAATAAACTGTCCAAAACTCACTCAAATTCTTTCCCCAAAAACTTTCCACGTGTGTCAGGCTAGAAACCTGAAAATTAAGAGCACAGTCTGTGTGATCAGATCTGGATTCAGATTCTGACTCTACTACTCACCAGCTACCAGACAGATTGGGAAGTAGTATGCAGTACAGATAGGTACCCATCAACTCAAATTCCTTACCTACCTTCCCACAACATGCCCATTTCCTCCTCCAGTCAGACTCAAGGGCTGTCAGTTCAGCTCTGAAAGAGCCTCGTCCACTTTTTACCATTGCCTGTTACTGCCAATACATTTGTTTTTTTCTTGCACCCAGACTGCTGCCCAGCCCCCTGAGCGGTCTGCAGTCTCTTCCCCTCCACCCCACTCCCCACCATGCTCCCTACTCTGCTCTAAAACAGTGTTTTGCTCCAGTGGTCATGCTGGATAGTGTCCCTCCCCTGCATGAAGCCCTTCAGGTTGGGGGGTGGGGAGGGGTGTGGGGGGGGCAGTCTCAGATTTACCCCGGAGCTATGTGCCTGGTGCTGTGCAGGAAAATAGTGACACACTATCACGTTAAGCTTAAAAACAAGTATGAAGACTGGAACTAAATTAGGTGTCATCTTATAATTGGTTCTGAAAGTTTTGAAAACTTTTACTGTAAATAAACTTAAAATGAAAAATTTTAACTTCTTAACCTTACTTGTTGGTTATGATCATGGCAATACATGCTCTGATGCAGCAATTGCAAACTTGTGACCTTTAGGGTAAATCCATATTTCTGGCCATAGCATTCCAAGTCTCCCTAGTCTTTTCTTCCCCTGGCCCCCAAATATAGCTTGCACCTGTACAACCTGCCTTTTTGCTAGAAAGTTCTCACCCATCCCTCAAGACCCTGTTCCAGTTTTCCTGGGAAGTCCCAATGTCTCCTGGTTGAGGTACAAAAAGGCAACTTGGAAAAGCAATGAATGAAGGCAAGATCCTCTACTGAATCTATGCAGGAAAATACCTGACCCTAGAGGATGTGGCTGAACTGGTCCGGCCATCACCATTGACCTTCCGCACAGTCCAAAAATGGCTTTTGGCCGCTGGAGCCCAGAACTGCCATTCAGTGACCACACGGGACTTTCTGACTTGCTGGCTGAGTGTTCGGTGAGAGGGAATGATTGCCCCATGGAGGGTACCAATCATCCCATCAGGGAGACATGTCACCCCAATGGGAGAGAACTGAGACCTAGGGTGAGGGGGGGCAGTACTTGTGGGTAAGAGCTAACACATGGGGAGACAACAACGAACAGTGATGCTCAGGCAGCCTCCTCTGCTCTTGTCCATGCTTTCTGACCTCTGTTTTCTGATCTCTGACCTCCAGACAGGCAGAACTGCTGCTCTCTGGGGCTGAGTTTCATCGCTATGTGGGGGGACCTGGAGAGATCCATGTTATAAGGTCCCCACGTCCATACCAGCTCCCGAAGGCCTTGGCCCCTCATGTGGACTTTGGTAACACCAAATGGGGCTGGTGGGGGTTGAAGCACATAGAGCCAGGGGCTGGAAAAGTTTAGATGCTATGGCGGGCATGGGGTGGGGTCAGTGGTAAAGTGGGGATTGGAGTCTAAAAGATCTCCTCCTCAAGGCTGACCCCTCCCCACAGTGGGGGGGCTGCACCGCTTTCCCCCCACATCATCCCTGAGGCAACGCCCTGAGCCACAGGTGTCAGGGACTGTTGGCCTGCACTTGGGCGTGACCCCATCCGTGATCCGTCAGCGATACAACTTGACAGCACAAGACGTGGGCTCCGGCACAACCAACAACAGCCAAGCCTGTGCCCAGGTGAGCTGTGCAGAGAGCTCCAGGGGCCTCACACCCTACCCAAGGTGCCTCCCCAGTGTGGGGCTTGCTCCCTGACTCCACCCCTGGGTTCTCACCCACTATCCTGTGACCTGGAGCAGTGTCCCCTGCCCTGACTTTGAGGCTGCATCCTCTGACCGATGATATTTGCTCTGATTCCCTTTGTAGTTTCTGGAGCAGTATTTCCATGACTCAGACCTGGCTGAGTTCATGCGCCTCTTTGGTGGGAACTTTGCACACCAAGCGTCAGTAGCCCGTGTGGTTGGACAACAGGGCCGGGGCCGGGCTGGGATCGAGGCCAGTCTAGATGTGGAGTACCTGATGAGTGCCGGCGCCAACATCTCCACTTGGGTCTACAGTAGCCCTGGTACTGCCAAGGGGACTGGTTGGTGGGGAGGTGGGTGGTGGGGAGTGTTGATCACTACTCCCTCAAGGGAATCCCATGAGAGAGAGAGAGATCCTGACAACCTCCCAAATGATTGCCCTTGTGCTTTCCCCCACCTCCCAAATCCAGGCCGGCATGAGTCACAAGAGCCCTTCCTGCAGTGGCTCCTGGTGCTCAGTAATGAGTCAGCCCTGCCACATGTGCACACCGTGAGCTATGGAGATGATGAGGACTCCCTCAGCAGCGCCTACATCCAGCGGGTCAACACCGAGTTCATGAAGGCTGCCGCTCGGGGTCTCACCCTGCTCTTTGCATCAGGTGACCTCCTACTCTAAACTTTGACCCCACAGGAACTCTTGTGATCTCTGACTTATAATCTGAACTCAACAGGGACCACTGATCTGACCTCTAAATTTTGACCTCTTGCAGTAATAACTCTTTAATTTCTTCGCTGACATCTGAACACACATATCAAGCTCTGACCAATTAATCTGAGTGCTAAACTTGGTCTTTCTCTAGGTGACAGTGGGGCTGGGTGTTGGTCTGTCTCTGGAAGACACCAGTTCCGTCCCAGCTTCCCTGCCTCTAGGTAAGCACTCCAACTCATCACTTACTTGTGACCACCAATCTTCCATCTATGACCTCATAATCTGGAATCTTTGCCTTGACCCCACCAGTTGCTCCTGTAGCTCAGCCCTCAGTTTAACCAGCTCTGGTTACTGCACTCCCCTCTTCTTCCTATAGGTCTAGGTCCCTCGGCTCCTGAGTAAAACGCAGCTCCCAGTATTCCTCTTCCTCAGTTCCCAAGCATTTTAGTAGAAGATTTGGTGAATGTGCTGTAGAGAACAGTGTGCACCATCACCTCAGGCCATGCCCCGAGGGCGCAAAACCTCTTAGTCTTCCCCCATGTACATGCTTCCCCCCAGAGTCCAGTGCCTCTAGCAAGACCCAGCCCATACTTACCCATCTCCACATATTTTGGAGGTCCCCTGGGCACCCCGACAAACTGAGTGTGTCTTCTGCTCTCAGCCCCTATGTCACCACAGTGGGAGGCACATCCTTCCAGAACCCATTCAGAGTCACAAATGAGATCGTTGACTACATCAGTGGGGGTGGCTTCAGCAATGTGTTCCCGCAGCCTTCATACCAGGTGTGTATGTGTATTTGTGTGGATGGATGGGTGGGAGGGATCCTCAGTTCAGCAGACAAGAATTACTCAACAACACCTTTCAGGAGGAAGCTGTAGCCCAGTTCCTGAGTTCCAGTCCTCACGTACCACCATCTAGTTACTTCAATGCCAGTGGCCGTGCCTACCCAGATGTGGCCGCACTCTCCGATGGCTACTGGGTGGTCAGCAACAGCGTGCCCATTCCATGGGTGTCTGGCACCTCGGTAAGAATCAGCCTGGCTCCAAACCCCCACTCAGGAACCATCCTCACCCTCGACAAAGACCTTGCACCCAGAATCCCTGACTCTCCAGAGACCTCTGATCCTTTCAGACATTCCTCCCCCAAATCCAATCCCTCTGAACCCCTAACCTCTACTCCCACCCTCACTTTTGCAGGCCTCTACTCCAGTGTTTGGTGGGCTACTATCCCTGATAAATGAACATAGAATCCTCAGCGGCCGCCCCCCTCTTGGCTTTCTCAACCCAAGGCTCTATAAGCAGCGTGGGGCGGGACTCTTTGATGTAAGTATGGAAGGGAAGGGCGTGGACATTTTAATGAATATGAGGAGTACAAAGATGAACTTGAGGGCAGTTCTGATGGGGTTCTGAAATGTGAATACAAGGTAAGGGAGGTTAGTCTGTTAGTACTGATACAAGATGTGATGCCCACCTTTTCCCTAGGTAATCCATGGCTGCCATGAGTCCTGTCTGAATGAAGAGGTGCAGGGTCAGGGTTTCTGCTCTGGCCCTGGCTGGGATCCTGTGACAGGCTGGGGAACACCCAACTTCCCAGCTCTGCTGAAGACATTAATCAACCCTTGACCTGTTCCCTGCCCCCCAGCTGGTGGCTCGGTCCCTTATTCTGCACTGTTGGAAGCCCTGTTGAACCATCAACCACTGACTGCTGCAGACAGCTTATCTTCCTAACCCTGAAATGCTCTGAGCTTGACGTGTCTCCCAACCTTACCCTGCTCCATCACGCTCAGGTCTCCCTACTCCTGCCTCATGTTCCTCTTACAAATGCTATTACCAGTAGTGTTACAGATGTTATAACCAGTACTGTTATAACCTACCCCACCCAAACCCCCTCCTATTTCTCTTTTCTCTTTTCAACCAAGCTTTTTCAAACTGTTGTCTGTGCTCTCTGTGTACACTTTCACTTTATGTTCTCTCACTTCACTGCAATGAGACCTCTGCTCTCACTTTTACACTCTTTACTTCCCTGGCAATTACAAACAATGGTTGTCCTGCTGCTTCATCCCAGTGCTCACTTCCCAGTCTTTACTTTATGGGCTCTCTGTCAGAGCTGTCCACTTCTCCTGCTTTAGACTTCAGGACTTAACTTCTTTTCTGTTCCCACTTCGTCATTCATTCTCTCCTTCCTCACTAAATGTTGGTATACTTCATTGCTTCATCTTTAGTCTTTTGCTCTTCTCAATGTTCCCTGAAACAAATTAATCACCTGGTATCCACAGCTATCACAATCTCACAAAATCAGACTTTATATCCAACAGTAATTGATACCTCAAATGCAAGTTGTATAATACTCAATACTTCATCTCCCTCCTTTCCCAATTCCAGACTGTTCTCTTGTGTTCTTTCTTGGTAAACGATACTATGCTTCTTCCAACCAAGCCAGAAATCTAAGTGTTATCCTAGACTCCCATTTCCTTCACCTCCTCCTCCCCATTACTACTGTCAATCAATAACTCCTACTGAATTTATCTCTTAAATATAGCTTTAGCAAGACACAAGTCCTGCCAGTTATATGTCCTAACTATATCTAGAACTCATCTACTTCTTTCCATCTCCACTGCTATTACATTAGCTTAGAGCCATATTCTCTCCCCTGTGAATTGTTCAGAGACCCTTGCAAAAAGTGTCCTTACTTCCTGCCCATCCATTCCACAAAACCATTTTCCCAGAGTAAAATGCAAATCTCATCAGGTCATTTACTTAAAACCCTTCAAAGATTACTGATCAAATTTGGGCTTTTTGCTATGGTTCACAAACCTTATCCTTTCCTTGCTATTTGTTATTGAATAACAAAGTGTTTACCATCCTTGCTCTCCTTGCCCTCCCCCACCACCACTTTCACTTTTGCTCAAGATATTCTGCACCCTTAACATGAACTCTGACTCCCTTTGCCTGATTGGCTTCCAGGATTCTTTTAAAGACTCAGCTCAGAAGTCACCTCCTCCTGTGAACCTTTTGGCTCTCTGAAGTTAGTTGAAATTAGTTAAAAAAATTTTAGCTTTTTTCACACCAAATCTGTTTGATTTTTGGTTCTGATGTAGACTACGAGAGAGCTTTGGGCAAGTAAGTTCATCTCCCTGAATCTTTTCTCTAATCTGTTAAGTGGGGATATCAATATCTGCCTCTCACAATAATCAGGGAATAATTAAATGGAATAAAGTTGATAGAGTGCCTGACACAAAGAAGTAGGCAGTAGATGTTCGTTCCCTTCCTCCCTTGCACCGCATACTGTGTCTACCTCTAGTATTTTAACTCCAACATAGTACTGAAAATGCTTGTTTACCTGTTTGCCTCCCTTTCCAAGACTGTTGGTGCCTAGAGGACTAGAACCTCCTCCTACTTAACTTTGTATTTCCAGGCCCTAGCTCAGTTACGGCAATTGGGAATTAAATAAATGTTGCGTTGAAAACCCCACCCTCACTCGCTGTGATTTTGCATATGTGGTTTACTCAAGCTGAAATATTTCCCTCCCCATCTACAGCAGCACCGTGCGCTGTCCTGTTGCCCTCACTTCTCTGGACAGCTGGAGGGGAGTGGGGCTTGCGTTCCAACCCGTAAAGGGCTGAGTAAGGGAACTAGAAAGGATGTAGACTACCAAGCAACCGGTGGTCGAGGACTGTCCGAAAGCAGTCTTCAAGCGCCAGGTTGCACAAGTGGTCCCAGACCCGCAGAAGAGCGTCCTCGACATTCACGGTTCCTATGCCGGCATAAGGGCTTAAGAGTACAGCGGGGTGGGAAGTGGCCCGTCTGCGCCATTTCGCGGGCAGACTGACAAGTAGGACGCGCGAGGCCCGAGAGACTGCAAACACGACTTGGGAGGGGCGAGGCGCGGGGCGTGTGACGTTACCCATGGTGTGTGCGTAACGTGAGCGGAAGCGGAAGCGGCTCTGTTCGCCGCCTCTCCCACCGGCCCGATGAGCTGCAGCGGCTCCGGCGCGGACCCCGAGGCGGCGCCGGGCTCCGCCGCCTCGGCCCCGGGCCCGACGCCCACGGTCTCGGCCCCCGCAGCGCTGCCCGCCGGCACCGCTGCGGAGAACAAGGCCAGCCCTGCGGGGACGGCAGGGGGACCTGGGGCTGGAGCTGCGGCAGGGGGCACGGGACCCGTGGCGGCGCGGGCCGGGGAGCCGGCCGAGCGGCGCGGGGCGGGTGAGGACTGGGATGGGTGAGGGTGAGGGCAACGCCTAGGTCTTGGGGCCAGTAGTGGGTGAGGGCAGAGGGTTTGAGGCAGACCTAGCTGGGGCCCCGTGCCTCCCACCTCCGTGTCTCAGCTTGCTGGTTCTCCTCCAGCTCCGGTGTCGGCGGGCGGCGCGGCGCCCCCGGAGGGGGCCATGTCTAACGGGGTTTACGTGCTGCCGAGCGCGGCCAACGGAGACGTGAAGCCGGTGGTGTCCAGCACGCCTCTGGTGGACTTCCTGATGCAGCTGGAGGATTACACGCCTACGGTGGGCTTCCTGCCTGAACAAGGCTATTGACCCGCTGTCAGGCCAACTTTCCGCTACGCCACCTGGATTTCTAGCTTCCTTTTGTACTTGCTCCCCTACTAGCTCTTTGGTTTATCCCCTCTGCCCACCCAAACTGTGAGCTTCCTGAAAGCCAGGCCTTCCACCCATTTCCCTCACCCTCTCAGCCCGGCACTGCATAGGGCGAACGCTGACTGTCGTCTCCTTGATCTCTCAGATCCCAGATGCAGTGACTGGTTACTACCTGAACCGCGCTGGCTTTGAGGCCTCGGACCCACGCATGTGAGTACAGTCTGGGCAAGTTAGAGTCTTGGGTGCTTGTGCGGAGTTTGTTGCCCCATCTCTTTCTCACACCGGTTTTTTTCTCTCTAGAATTCGGCTCATCTCCCTAGCTGCCCAGAAATTCATCTCAGATATTGCCAACGATGCCCTACAGCACTGCAAAATGAAGGGCACAGCTTCTGGCAGCTCCCGAAGCAAGAGCAAGGTGTGAGGGGAGGCTCATTGAATCAGTAATTACCTCCCACAGCATCGGAGGCTTAATTTATCCTGAAACTCCTTTGGGGAACCTGAGCCCTAGGGGAGGTGAAAGACCTACTCAGGGTCACCCACCTGGGACTGAAATCTGGGATTCCTATGCTCAGCTGGTGCTCTTCCCTCTTCCCTCAGGACCGCAAGTACACTCTAACCATGGAGGACTTGACCCCTGCCCTCAGCGAGTATGGCATCAATGTGAAGAAGCCGCACTACTTCACCTGAGCCACCCAACCTAAATGTACTTGTCTGTCCCCTTGTCCCCACACCAGCCTGTTTTCATAATAAACTTTATTGTGACAGGCAGGGCTGGTCCCTCCCATGCCGGGAGATACCGTGTGGCAAGTGACAAAGCTCTGAGCCTAGCCCCTTTGGGGGCTGCAGTGGTAGGGATGGGGGCAGGGGGATGGGCCCCATGGCTGGGGTAGTACCATGATTGGAGGCAGGGGAGGCAACCAGAAGCCTGCTGCTTTGGGGAGACACACTCCCCTAACTGTGTCCTGACACCTCTGGAGTTTAGGCAAGGACTTTCCAGCTCTACTTGTCCTGCATCTTCTCCAGGATGGGCACAATCATGTCAAACTTGGGCCGCTTAGCAGGGTCTTCATTCATGCAGATCTTCATGAGCTTACACACATGGGGGGAAATGCCTGGTGGGATGGTAGGCCGAAGGCCTTCCAGTGCCACCTGCAAATACAGGGAAAAATAAAATGGGTCTCAGGACTTGAATATCCTGTGGGGAGAGGCCTCTAGTCCTCAGGACAGGATTACCGTATATTCTAACAAAAATGGGAAGAGCCCAGCCCTGCTATAGTTATTGTCACTACCACCACCATTCCTCTGACACCAGTGCATACAGTTGTGCTCTCACCTTCATTCCAATCTCCATGTTGGAGAGGTCAGCAAAAGGTACTTCCCGTGTCACCAGTTCCCACAGAAGCACTGCAAAACTCCACATGTCTGCTGAGCGTCTGTTTGTATCTTCAGGCTTCTTCTGCAGAGCTGGAGGAACAGGACTTATCTATTCCAGCTGCCTGTCCTGTCTCTGCTCCCTTCCATTACTACTGATCTGGCCCTTCTCTACCTCCCAACACGATGCCCTCACTCACCTTCAGGGGCCACCCAGGCAGGTGCATACATGCGCCCAGGGCATTGGAAGGAGAACTTGACATCGGCCATGCTGATTCGGGCAGTCATGTCCTCATCAATCTGAGGAAGAGAAGATAGATATGTGGAAGGAGGTAAGTCCTATTCTAGACAGTGAAAGGGCTCTGGGGGCATGGGCCAGGAGTGAACTGTGACCTTACCATTACACTACGGCTGTTGAGTGCATGTCGTGGGATGAGGGGCTCTAGAGTGTGTAGGAAGGCCATGCCCCTTGCCATGTCCAATGCAAACTTCACAGCCTGGCTCTGGTCCACAACAAAATCTAAGGAGGCAAGAGTTAAATAGTTTGGAAAGGCTCACACACCCTGCCCCCATCCCTTGAGATTTGGCATCCCCTACTCACTGGTGCCTTCATGTAACACATTGTACAAGGATCCATATGGCATCCAGTGTGTGATGAGGGTGGGGTGTGGAGCAGGTGGAGACTGACAGGCACCTAGCACTGGGAGCACATTCGGATGCGAGAAAATCCTGGAAGAGGGAGAGTATCCCTAGCTGAGATCAGCATAAAAGATCTCCCTTTGGGTGCTATTCCAGGTTCTTCAGAACCAGCAGTTTCCCATTTAGGCCCTACCGCACCTGAGGCGGGGACACTCCTCATTGAAGTCCCTGCTCTTCCTTGTACTCCAGTCTCGAACCTTTAGCACCTTCACGACGATGTCATTGCCCTGCCAACGGCCCTTCCATAGCTGAGAGACAAGTAAGGTTTAGGAGGCTTTAACTAAGGCCACTGCTTTCTTGTCTACTTACCGGAGGGAAAACTTAAGGCAGGTGAAGAGCAGGTAATTGGTTAGGGGTTGGGGAGGGAGGGGCAAGAAGGGCAGGGTCACCTCTCCAGAGTGATTCTCGTTGAGCTTTGCCAGGAAGTTGAGCTGTTTGAAGTCAATGCCGGAGTGTTTGTTCAGAGTCCCATTTCCTGAGAGTGTGAGCAGGTCAGGTACCCAAGCTTCCCCCTAACCCAGCCCCAGGAGCAAGGTTATTCCCTCAACCACCCCTCCCCTCCCCTTACAGCTGACTCACGGGGCCGAGTGCGGGTGGTCCCCTTCCAGAATGTGTCCTTGTATGGAATACGGTTAAGATTCTGGCCCATCTTCTCTGCCCGTTCTGGGGAAGAAAAACAATTTTCGCTTCAGTTGTAGTATGGGGCGAGGAGATAGGTGGGGGGACAAGACAAGAGGGTACAAACTGGGGGTGGGGGACAGACCTCGGAGGAGCTCTCTCAGGGGTGCCTTGGCTTTGTCCACAGGCATCTCTCCATACTTGTTACAAATGCTGACAAGGGCCCCGTTAGCCACTAGGTCCTAGAATCAAAAGGTGGTTGTGATGAGGGGCCCTGCTGCCTCCCTGAGGGTCACAACCAACCATGAATACAGATGTAGTATCAACTCTGAATGCCACACATTCAGCAGTACTCACAGGATGGGTTGAAGGTTCTAGAATCTCCCATTCAGGCTCAGACTTTGTTTCCCACTCATCCCAGGGCTTCGGGCATGAGCACTCACCTCTGCGACCTGATCTTGTCCCCAAAAACAGGCATAGTGCAGGGGCACATTCCCATGCTCATTCACTGCATTGATGTCAGCTTTATACTGCAGCAGCTGGTCCCATGGACAAGTAGAAGAGGCAGAAGACACAAATGACAGACAGGGGTTGAACCATGCGAGGAGAGAGGAGTACATGTGCTTGTGACTGACTTCCAGGCATGTATAGGATGTAGGTTAGAGGGAGCATTCATACATACCTTCTGCACAATATCACGGTGTCCATGACTGGCTGCCAGGTGCAGGGGGGTGTCATCCCCACGGTTCATCACATTGATTCGTGCCCCCCGCATGATCAGCATCTCAACCACAGCAGAACGGCCTTCTCGGCAGGCCCAATGCAAGGGGGAGAAGCCATGATCATCCCTTTAAGGAAGGGACAATGGTTATTGATCTGGAGGGGGGATGGGAACAAAGGCTTTGACGGAAGAAAAACTGATAGTTATTCTGCATATTCTCTCCCGAAACCTTACCTCTCCAGGACTGATTCTCATTCATGCCAGCAACTTCCAAAGCTATCTAATTAAGACCTTCCCCTGAGCTTCAAACCCAACCAACCACCACCTGAAATCCCAACAAAACCATATGATTCATTGTCTTCATCATCTCCCATGAGCCTTTCTCTCATTAAATGGTACCATTCTTCATTTGGTTTCCTCTGTATTCCTTTTGCAACATCTGTTGGTCCTTTCTGTTTCCACTGCATCTCATACACCCCCCTCCTATACCACTTGTGTACTGGATTGTAAAAATTGAATGGGCTGTCTTGTCTGCAAGACTGAACTTCTTGAGAGAATAGACAACAAGTGTTTAATGCATATTAATGCAAGGGAAGGGTGTCTTGGAGAAGGAAGGCCACAACTCATGGGAAAGGGAGCAAGCTTCCTGATTGGCTCTGGTACTGAAACTTAAGATCTAAAAATGGACTGCAATGAAAATAATGTTTTGGAAGGGTTTATAATGAAAAAGAGAAGTTCTTTTGATAGGTCATTACTGATGAGGCAGCTATCAAACCAGGATTTGGTTTGGTAAAACACGATTCCTCTATTCAAACAATCCTGGGCCCAGAAAATGAGGAGAGGAAAATGAGAATGGCTTCTTTGGAAAGAAAACTGGATCAGAATTTTTCCCCCTAAAGGACATGTATTTTCTAAAGTAAAAGAACTGTACAAAAAGAAAAAAACACTTGGTGGGAGCTGGGTCTGCCTGACAGCCTGGGGCCATAAAAGGAAATTCCCTCCAGTACCCAGCATGGGCTCCGGTGAAGATCCAAGGGGCGGGGCAGGGGGCGGTCCGTGGTCTGGGACCGCAGCCTCCGGATGCCTTAGTGCTGCGGTCACTTCCCTTGTGGGGGCTCTGGGCATGGCCTGAAGTAGATCAGAGGTCTGGCCACTGCAGGCCACACAGATGTCCCCCTCCCTCGGGATGAGAGTGGGGCGTGGCCTTTAACTTAATGACTTCCCTCCACAGCTGCCCTCATCAGCTCACTTAGAGATAGCCAAAAGGTTTCCTGGGAGGTGGATTTCCCCCTCCTCCTCTTCTCTGAAGCAACTACTATCCTCTACTTATCAGTCAGTTTTGCCTCCCAGCTCTTTAATTTGTGCCCGGTTTATCAGCCTCCTGCAGTCTGTGGCAAGGAGCAGACCAGAGCATGAGGGCAAAAGTATGGGCACAAGGGTTCTGCTCACTGTCAGGTTGCCTGTCATCGCAGGGCCACAGGCTGTAATCCCAAAGAGGCGTACAGGGAATTCACCTCATATCCAGCATTTAGCCTGCTTGGGCCCCCAAAGCCTATCTCCTCAAACCAGCACCAAAGCCTGCCAGTTTCACTAATGCCAGCCCTTCACGTTTTGGCACCAGAGTTTTACAAGATGCAAGTCCCACTGGACAACTTCAACTAAGCCTTTATAACCCTACCAACAAAATAATAAGGGTACTCACTCTTTACCAGAGCACCCTTTGAAGAATTATGAAAGAATTATGGAAATTATGAAAGAATATGAAAAATGGAAAAAGTGACTGGGAATTATGGAGGAATAGCATAGAGAACATGAGTGAAGCCTAGATGAAGATGATAGGTGATCACTACCTCTCAAACTTAAATAGTAAACTCTCCCAACCTGAAGGAATAAAATTTTAAATAAAAAAACCCTGAATCAAAACCACCAACCTGAATCATCAACACCACTACTGCTTTTCTTGCCTTCCTTTCTCAGCCAACCTTGTCTACATTCACTTTCTCTATTTCCTCACCTCCTGTTCAACCTGCCACCAGGCTGCTGCCTTGAGGGCTGGCATTATGTCTGATTCTGGGCCTCTAGAACCCAGCACAGGAGGTGTTCATAGTACTTTAAATGAAGGAACCTGGTGGTGTCTGGTTTCTTCCTCCGTTTCCCTGTATAACAGCCTTCACAAAGATCATCCAATATATTAATTGTAAATTCATTAGTTACTTCAAAGTGCTCAAGTTCATTGACCTCTCAACAGCCTATTCTGTTGACCACTATCCCTTTGTTGAAAATTCACTTGTCCGAGCTTAACTAACATATTTTCCTGTTTCTCATACAACCTCCAGTGGCTCCTTTTCAGTCTTGTAGGCTTCTTATCCCCTCTCCTTCACACCTGTGTCTTCAGGTATTGTCTATACATTAATACCTCCCAAATCTGTGTCTCCAAGTCAGATCTCTGTCCTTAAATCCAAATCTGCATAGCCAACAATCTATTCAACATTTCCACTTTGCTGTACAGTCACTAACAGAGCAGCACTCATCATCCTTCAGTCTTGTCCAACTCCGTAAAAGTAACCACAATCCACCCAAGTGTCCAAGCCAGAGCCCTTGGTCATCATCTTTGACCTTCCTCACTCTCCACACCAGGTCTCATAAATTCTTCATCCTAAAGATTTCAGGAATCCGATCACTTCTTTCTTTTTCATCTGCCCCCATTCTAGTCTAAGGCAACACCACTTCTGGGATGGACTAAGCAATTCCCCCTCCACATGGCCACCTGCTCCTCAAAAGTTATCCAAGATGACACTTAAATGAACAATCTCATATCACAGCAAGGGTTTAAACCCTTGTTCTTAGAAAAATGGCCTTATTATGGCCTAAATATCCTTGCATGATCTGGCTGACCCTTGCAGCAGACCTTTCCAGTCTTATCTCCTGTGGTTCCCCACTCATACCCAATGCTTCAGCCCACAGAAGCTCAGAGTTCTCTCCTGCAGCCATATGGACCTGTAGACAATTTCCAGACACTCTTGCCTCCTAGCTTATGCCAGTGCAGCTCACTGAAACTGGAAAGCTCTCTGCAGCCTCTATGAAACTCTTGTTGAGGAGCAGTCAAGAGTCAGCAGAAACACAGTTTTCTCTGTGGAGACCCTCTGCCCCCCACAGGCTGTGCTTTGCACTCTTCATGCTGGGTAGGAAAGTCAGCTGCCCCCAGCCAACGTGAGTACCCCACATCGCGGAGAGGAGCAGGTCTTTGCCCTTCTTCTCACCCACCAGCCACCTCAGCTCACCCCTGGTTGAGGTCGTTCTCCGTGTTGTCCAGCCACAGGCGAACGGCCACCGCGTTGCCCTCCCGGCACTGAGTGAAAATGTCGTCCATAGCAGCGTCCCGGCGCTGAATCCCCTAGATTGGGGAAGCCTGGGGACTCTGGAGGGATCCAGGGAAGGGGAGTGAACCCCGAGCTTTGTCCCCCACCAGAGATAAGTGTTTGTGTAGGGGGCGGAGGGTCCCGGCTGCCTCTCCGGCTAGTGGAGGTCTGGAAAGGAGTTGGGGAAGACGGGATGATCCCCGACTGTGTACCCTGGGCGCGAAGGAAAGGCGGGTCCGAACGAGGTAGGGGGTGATTAGGAAGTAGAGTCCCCTGAAGGGATGTCAGCGAGCAAGCACTGGGACCCTACCCGCCAACAGAGCTGGGGGAGGGGGAGTTCAGGCGCCCTATACCCTGTGAGAGGCGATCGGGGGTCCTTCCTGGGGGTGGCCCTCCTTCCCTACTCGGTATCCTGGCCGAGTGAAGGCTGACGGGTTGGCAGGGGTCGAGCCTTGGGGAGCGGCACGGGTGCTCTCGCACTCACCGGGACTCGGGCTGAAGGAGCCTTCTCCGGGGAACTCCCGTCCGGCCGCGCCCGCCGCCCAGCCCCGCCCCTGGCCCTCTCGGGCCAGAGCGGGCCCCCAACTCTCCCTCCCGCCTCCCTTGCCCTTCTAGCCAGCAGTGCCTAAACTCGATGGTTTTCGGCGCCGCGCCGGCCTCTCTAGCCACCCAGACTTGCACTCTTTGGTTTCCGGCTCAGTTCCGGCGACTACGCGCGGTCGGTTTGCAGGAGACCAGCGCTGCACGTGGAGAGCTGCTTGGCTCTCGCGACTTCGCCCACCCGACCCGCATGTTCGAAGAGCCGGAGTGGGCCGAGGAGGCCCCAGTAGCCACAGGCCTCGAACCTGTAGCGGCACGGCCTCGGCCTGCCGCAGCCTCGCAAATCAAGGTGAGTGACCCTGCAGGGGCACCGGGAGCTGTTTCAGGAGGAGAAGCTTACCCTGGTGGATCCGAGCGCTGGGACACTCCGTTGGGGGGAGGGGGGGGGGACGTTGCGCCTGGGCCAACTGAAGATTCGACTGAGTGAAGTTACTGAAGTTACTGAAGTGAAGAGGGTTTCTTGGACAGGAAAAGCACGAGCAAAGGCCCTGAGGCAAGAAAGCATGTCCTGTTGTTAGGGTCACACACACAATGATCCGTGTGGATGGAGCATAGAGAGTAAGAGGGTATGCCTTTGAAGTTGGAGAGGAGAGTAGAAGTTCTGCGCGTTTTAAGGATAGAGACCAATGAAATGGATTTAGTAGGGGAGTGATTTCTTAAGATTTGCATTTTGAGAAAGTCATTGGTTGCAGTGTGGAGATTGGACTGCAAAGAGCAAGAGTAAATGACAATAAAGGATTATTGGCACTACCATTCTAAAGAAGTGGTGCAGAGTGGGTACTGAAAACCTCCAGGCTAAGTGCCTGGCCTAGGACTTCCCAGCAGGACTTCAGTCCAGGCCTCTCAGACAATAGACCTCCTTTAAGCCTTTGCACATGTGAAGGCTGTTGTACTAACTCAGGCTCTTCCTACCTTTCACTCAACCTCCAACATGGAATTGGACTGCTTTATTCCCTCCTGTTCATCCCCTCATCCCACTGCTTTAATCCATGCCACTGGTCTCCGTCCATCGGCAGCTTGTGCCTTCAGGTTTGTTCTTTACACTACATCTACAGCTAGACTCATCTTAAATACATACGTGTGACCCTGTTACTCATTTTCAAAAACCTCCCTAGCTTTTATAGAAAGATAACCAGCTGGAGGCAAAAGCCTGACATTGAAGGTTGGAACTGTTGCTTGTGGCCTTACCACATTCCTGGGGGAGCTCCATTTTCTCATCTGCAATTTGAAGAAAGTGAGGTGGATGCTTTCTCTGCTCTCCAGCCTCCCAAAGATTGAGATGGTGACTTGAAAGTTGTTCACGGTCTGGCAGGCTTAATGACAAGCTAGTGAAGTTGACTAGGAATAATCTACATGCCTCTCCACCTCTCCCTTCTTATTTTCCATTGCCCTCTATTCACCTCACCCCTGCTTTCATCCCTTGTTTTCCCCCAGGGCTCCAAGCACCGTCAGCTCTTGGCCACGTTACGGGCCCTGGAGGCAGCAGCTCTTCCCCAGCAATCTCCTAGCCTGCCTGGCAGTGATTCTGAGGAGGAGGTAGTGGAAAGGAAGAAGAAACACTCAAAAAAGGCCTCATTTTCCAATGTTTCTATTGGAGTAGAGAAGAAGAGGAAGAAGAAATGTCAGAAACAGGGCCCACCTGGCAGTGACTCTGAAGAAGAGGAAGTAGAAAGGAAGAAAAAGTGCCTCAAAGGGGTTTTTAATGCCAGTGACTCTGCTGAAGAAGAGAAAAGGAAGAGGAAACACCAGAAACAGGTCCGCTCAAACCCTGCCCAGCACCTGGACAATGATGACCAAACAGGTACTAATGGATATGTACATGTGTGGGGGACAGGGAGGGGGATCAGTGTATCCTAATAGATGACAGAGGTTACCTGCCACCATTAGGTTTGGGATTAGGCAATAAGAAGTACTTTCGTGCAGGCAACAGTCCCTTTCTCAAGGATAGGGGTATGGCCAGGATGATTGCCAAACCTCTGAATTCAGGGGATCTTACCTCAAATATGCTTTCCCATCTCCCTCCCTGTAGGTCCCAAAGCTTGGAAGAGTAGAGATACAAATGACCTATCCCAGCCAAGCGCTGGGACCACTTCTGCCAACCCCTCCCACATCTTGAGTCGCAAGCAGTGGCGGAACCGGCAAAAGAATAAACGTAGGCATAAGAATAAGTTTCGGCCACCTCAGCCACCAGACCAGGCTCCAGCCACAGTCTCCACAGAGGAGACAGAGATGCCTCCTGACCCCAGTCCACACAGCCCTGAGGATCGGGCGGGGGCTCTGCGAGCCCGCATGGCACAACGGCTGGATGGTGCTCGATTTCGTTACCTCAACGAACAGCTATACTCAGGGCCTAGCAGTGCTGCACAACGTCTCTTCCAGGAAGACCCTGAGGCCTTTCTCCTCTACCATCGCGGCTTCCAGAGCCAAGTCAAGAAGTGGCCACTGCAGCCAGTGGACCGCATTGCCAGAGATCTTCGCCAGCGGTGAATGGGGGTTGGGCACCGTGAGAAGCGATGTGGGTCAGTCATGGCTCAGACTAGACCAGTAAGTGATCCCTCCCCTCCACTCCCAGGCCTGCGTCCCTGGTGGTAGCTGACTTCGGCTGCGGGGACTGCCGCCTGGCTTCAAGTATCCGGAACCCTGTACACTGCTTTGACTTGGCCTCTCTGGACCCCAGGGTCACTGTGTGTGACATGGCCCAGGTAAACCCCTCTTCCTCTCTGTATCTGAACTGTGTCTAGACCCAGCCTCTGTGTGCTAATCTCTAATGCTCCCTCTCTCCGCCCTGCCTGCCCATTCTGGTGTCTGGCACTAGCACTCAGTGTTAGATTTCTGAGTCCCATATTGTGTGCTTTTTATAGTACTCCTACTCTCCACAGGTGCCTCTGGAGGATGAGTCTGTGGATGTGGCTGTGTTCTGCCTTTCACTGATGGGAACCAACATCAGGGACTTCCTAGAGGAGGCAAATAGAGTGCTGAAGCCAGGGTAGGAGCTCTCAGGACACGGATGCATATATATGTGCACATGCCTGTGTCCGTGCATTTACATAGAACTTTTTACCCTTCTCAGGGGTCTTCTGAAAGTGGCTGAAGTCAGTAGCCGTTTTGAAGATGTTCGGACTTTTCTGGGGGCTGTGACCAAACTGGGCTTCAAAGTCATCTCCAAGGTGAGGGCCCCAAGAAGTCTCCCTATTTTTGTCTCATGTGGTCCTTTTTTAGAGTAATAGTGTTCGGGAAGGAGGCCATAGGCACAGACACAGACATTTGCTTCTTGAAGGCATGATACATGGGAGAGCCCTGGAAGCTTTCTAAGTGAGGGCGGGACATGGACAGAAGTATTTTGAAGAACTGGGGTGAGGATTTGGAGCTTACTAGGTCTTTTCTGCCCCTAGGATCTTACCAACAGCCACTTCTTCCTGTTTGACTTTGAAAAGACTGGGCCTCCTCGGGTCGGTCCCAAGGCTCAACTCACAGGCCTGAAACTTCAGCCATGTCTCTACAAGCGCAGGTGACCTCTGGGGCCCCCTTGAAAGGGAGGCAAGTCTCGAACTCCAGGCTCAGAACTCTGAAGACTGTATCCAGCCAGGCTCTGACCCAAGAACGGGTACATCCCTTCCTCCATCCAAAGAACGAAGTGTGATGAAACCCCCTGGTTTGGCCCTGCTCTGTTGAAGGCTTCTTGGTTCCAAGATCATAAAGTCATTTGGGCTAGCTAAAGAATAAGGAGTTTATTGTGAAAATACAAGAGTGCTTGGCAATTAGGGATCCTCTAAATGTCATGGGAACTAGGTGGTTTGGAATGCAAGGCATCTCTGGGTTTGTCTCCTCTTTCCATCTCTCAGGAGCTACATGGACTTTCTGCCCTGGCATCTCTACTCCCTTCTGATTTTCCATCTGCTGAGGAAATCTAAAGCCAGGGCTGAGTACATAGGAGGTGCTTAATAAACTGTAGCTATGGCTGTGATATGTTGTAAGCCTTACTATTTTCTAAAAATCTTCCCCTAGGTAGGGTTGGAGGTTGAAAAGTAAAGAATGAATTTGTTGATTGAGGAAGACTCTGCGAGAGCTCAAGATAGGGCTTTCAACAGGTTTTACTTCCCAGGGTATTTAGGGATTGCTGGTAAGATTCTGAGCTGTGCTTGGAGGAGGATGGTGAGGAACGTGGGTCTCTTCGTAAATAACAACTGGTTGGTGCCATGGTCGGGTGGGGGTTTGGGCTGTCCATTGGCAGAAGGGTCTGTCTGTTGTTTCTGCCTTGCAGTAGGCCCAGATAAGCATGTCTTGGGATGGCTATGGGCAAGGAAGGCTGGCGCTGGAAAAAGATGAACTGGGATGGTAGACCCTTGGCCTCTCCCAGAGGGTATTTGCTGTGGATCCAGGTATAAAGATATAGCCTCTTTATCTGTTTCAAAGAGCAAAAACGGAGAGTGCCCAATGGGACACAGCTTCTAGTGCTCTGAGCCAGTCAGTACCTCCATTGAGGAGATGGAGACTCTGAGGAAGGCTGTCGGCCAGAGGACATGTTTGAAGGCTAGGCTGTGAACCATTCGACACATACCGCACAATGTCTTCCCATGTGCTCCTCTCTCTGCCAAATACTTGTCTGACTGGCAGAGTCTTATTCATCCTTCCAAATAGCCTCGCTGTTCCCTATTCCACCCTTTCCAAAGCAGAATTAATTTCTTCATATGCGCTCTCTAAACTGCATTGTGGTGGCTTTGTGCATTAGGCTGTAGTCTTCTCAAGTCATACTTATTTTTGTATTCCCAGAGCTTGTTGCTGAGGTGGTGATAAGGCATGACAGGATCCATTTGAGTGGGACTGATGAGAGTAGTGTGTTGCAAGAACCCAGGTTCAGAGCACAGTATGTAGGCACTGAGGACTAGGGACAATGGAAGAAATAGGCAGATAGGAGAACTTGAGCAGGTAGAACAGGGGAAATGTTGAAGGTTGGTGAGAGAGAGGAATCTGCACTGAGTCTCTGGTTTCTCGCTTGAGCAAATAGTTGAGCTGGTGCTGCCATTCAAATTGTTGGGTTTCAGGTACTTGTTAGGTGTTCATTTGGAAGAGGGATGTAAAAGTGCCGGGAGAGAGCTGGCTAGCATTTGGGAATCAGCAGTTTAGAGGTGGTAATTCAAGTCAAAGGAATAGGTAAGATATCCAGAGTAAGGTAGTGAGAAGAGAAGATGGCTCAGAATAAAACTGAGGAATATTTAATGGATGGCAAAGGCAAATGGACGAGTGCAGGTTGACAAGATGAGAAGGTTAGGCCAGAAATGGAGGAGTAAAACCAGAAGAGTGGATGCTTTCAATACGAAAGGAAGGGACAGAGAGGTTGTCAGCTGTCAAATGCTGTTGCAAGAACTGTTAAAATCGGAGGCCTGGGTGGCTCAGTCAGTTAAGTGTCTGACTCTTGGTTTAGGCTTAGGTCATAATCTCACAGTTTGTGAGATTGAGACCCACTTCAGGCTCTGTGCTGACAGTGAAGGGCCCGCTTAGGACTCTCTCTCCCTCTCCTGCCTTCCCCTGCTCGTATCCATTGTGTCTCTCTCAAACATTAAAAAAAAATTTAGAGTGAAGTCAGATTGCAGTGGCGTACAGATTACTGAATAACACTGAGGGCCTGTGTGAGTTCATAATGGGATTATTCATGACTTTATGGTTCCACCAGCCAGCCCAGTGGTGTAGTTATCTCTGCCTACTCAGG
The DNA here is from genome assembly GCF_028018385.1 of Neofelis nebulosa. Lineage (NCBI taxonomy): Eukaryota > Metazoa > Chordata > Mammalia > Carnivora > Felidae > Neofelis > Neofelis nebulosa. Next base: position 63,482,489 of record NC_080791.1, on the reverse strand, counting down.
AGTCTAGGTGTAGCTGTGGGAAAAATGAGTACTAAGGGATCATCCAGAGTTGGAACCTTGCCATATAGTGGAAATGAAAGGAAAGTGAACATAAGTAAATGTTAAAAAAATACAAAAAACTTAAACATTAAAAATTAAAAAAAAAAAACAAAACACTCTCTCTCAAAAATAAATAAATGTTTAAAAATTTTAAAAAAATAGGTACCTGGTGGCTCAGTTGGTTGAGTCCAACTTTGGCTCAAGTCATGATCTCACGGTTTGTGAGTTTGAGCCCCACGTCAGGCTCTATGCTGACAACTCAGAGCCTGGAGCCTGCTTTGGATTCTGTCTCTCTCTCTCTTTCTCTCTCTCCCTGCTCGCATATCTCTCTCAAAAATAAGTAAACATTAAAAACAATTTTTTTTTTTCAATTTAAAAAACAATTTGAAAGTAAGCAAAGGCATTTCACACTATTCAGAAGTAACATTGCTATGCTGGACTGTGGAATTTTGTAGAAGAGGTAGGAGAGTGAAGACATGAGTGGGTTGTTGCACTGGGAGTCATTAAACAGGCCACCTGGGCAGACGGGAGGCAATGGTCAGAAATCGGAATGCTTGAGTGAGTAATGTCCGAGGCCCAGCAGCTTTAGGCGGTGGCTGAGTCTAAAGCCACGTGGGTCAGTGCCTGAGAGGCATGTGAGGCAGGTTGCCCCTCAGATAATGGACTGAGGGCTCTGGTATTGTGGGGAGGTCTTGTCTGCATGGACTTTGAAGTTCTCCAGGATGATGGTAGAAGTTGGTATGGAACAAGTGCCAACCTCTTGAGGGAGGGGGCAGATCCCAGAGATCTGCAGATGAAATGACAGGGAAGCTAGATGGCATGAATTTCAGAAGTCCAGGGGGTTTGGACTGCCTACTAGAGAGACTTCCATTGTGGGGGTAGTGTGAGGCTGGTGAGTGGAGCTGGCTGACACCCTCATAGTCCTCTCCAGCTTGTCAGGATTCACTGTAGATTACTGGGGAAATGACGATTATAAAAGCGCCATAGGGCAGGAACCTCCTGGGGTAAAGGGGAGGCAGGCCATCAAATCCAAGGAAGGGCGCTTGGGTGGCTCAGTTGGCTATGTGTCTGACTCTTGATTTTAGCTCAGGTCGTGATCTCACGGTTTGTGAGATTGAGCCCCATGTAGGGCTCTGCGCTGACAGCATGGAGCCTTCTTGGGATTCTCTCTCTCCCTCTCTCTCTGTCCCTCTGCATGTGCTTTCTCTATCTCAAAATAAATTAAAAAATCCAAGGAAAGTGTGGGAGTAGCAGTCATCTCACTGTGGGACACACATCACCTCTAATAGCTTACCTGTCTGTATTATTTCCCGAATGTTTATATTCCTAAATCTTGGTTAATTTTCCCTGTTTTCATTATGCTCAGCAGGACAGCTGGGACACCTTTCTCCTTTTTCTGTTTTTCTCCCAGAAAAGAATTTGGATTCTTCCTTTGCCTAGTCCTGTTCCATCCACCCGAGTAAATCTCTCTTTGGGTCTGATTCAGGCCTTGGGCCTCCCATAACTCAGCCCAGCCCCACTAGTGTCTCCATCAGTTGCTCTGATTCTGAAAGCAGGACTCCCCTGAGCCTGAACTGGGGCCTCCCAGCTCCATCATCAGCTTCAGGAGAAGCTCTTATGCAAGCCCAAGTTCCTGGGCTTCAGTGTTTAATGTTGAAAGCCTAGACTGAAAAGAGACAACAGTGTATATTTTCTTAAGAAATAACAGTATGCTAGGTCTTCAAAGAACAAACTAGTTTAAGGAATAATTTGAGAACACATTAAAGGAAAGGCAAGAGTAGTAAGAGATAAGTGGTAGGAGTTGCTGTACCACCCAAGGCAGTGTTAGAATCACCTGGAAGTCTTAGTATAATGCAGATTGCCAAGCCCTCCCCCAATTTCTGATTCAGAAGATCAGGATAGGGTTTGAGAAGTGCTATTCTGATTGCTTTGGTTTTTCACAGTGAAGCAGGAAGTAGGGTTGAGAATAGCAGTGAACAGGTTGGAGTTGTGAGGTGAGGAGAACATGAATATCCTTAAGAGAGTAAGAGGGAATGAACAAATGGGGGAAATAGAGTATGCTTGCTGGTGGTATTAATTGCATGCTTTTGGTTCAGGGTCAGAAAGAGGATGTGTGGGAAGAGACCATGCAGGATTGCTGTGTAGAGAGCTTATTGTGAGACAGCACAGCTGGACTGTCAGGACCCGCCCCCTCACCTCAGCTCTGACTGTGGACTCCACTGGGACCATTCAGGAAGCTTGAGGTATTTATTCTTTGGGCCTGCTGAGGAATGATGAACTTGGAGTCTGACTCCTGCCCCAGGAATGTAGAGGGCAAGCAGAGCTCACTGACTGCTTCAGTGGTGGGGCCAGGGGAGTGCTGCAGCTTTTGCAGGCCTGTGTTCCCAGAAGTTGCCGTAGCAAACGATGCATGTGCATCCTGTGCACCTTGCAAGAGAGAGGGAAGCATGGGGTGGTCTTGGGCCCTGTCCAGTAGGACCATTTGAGGAGGCAAGGAGACCTCAGCGCAAAGAAGGTAGGTGTATGCCATGTGGGCTGAGGGAGTTGCTGGAGACCACCCACTAATGCTCCGCCCCCTAATATGTGACCCCTCCAGGGTCAAGGGGATAGCTGGGATATCCCCTTTAAGTATCCGGATACCCAGATACCTGGGTGGCTGGGTGGCTCAGTCGGTTAAACGGCTGACTGCGGCTCAGGTCATGATCTCAGTATTCGTGAGCTTGAGCCTTGCATCAGGCTCTGTGCTGACAGCTTGGAGCCTGGAGCCTGCTTCGGATTCTGTGTCTCCCTTTCTCTGACCCTCCCCTGCTTGTCTCTGTGTGTTTCTCCCTCAAAAATAAACATTTAAAAATTTGAATAAATAAGTAAATATCTGCCAAGCCCCTCAGGCACAGAATCGCCTAGTCCAGCAGGAACTTTATCCCCTTTCTCAACCCTTCCTTCTCTGCAGCTATTAGGTAGAGAGGAGGTGAGAAGAGCCGAGAGCACACAGATTAGTCTCCTCCTCCCCAACTCAGCCTCCTTGAGACATAGTAAGTGGGGCAGAGCTGGGAGGGGAAGACGGTTAAAGCTCCAGTGGGTGCACATTATTTATTGTTACCTAGGGTTAGATATACTAATTGCTTGAGATGAAGAGGAGGTGAGAAGAGCAGAGAACACACAGATTATTCCTATTATTTCTCTTCTCCCCAGCTCAGGCTCATTGAGACATAGTAGATGGGGAAGAGCTGGGAGGGGAAGGTGGCTAAAGCTCCAAGTGGGTGCACATTATTTACAGTTACCTAGGGTTAGATATTCTAATTGCTTGAGATCGCATAAGACCGTTAACTAAGAATAAGCTGAAAAGTCACGGGCTTGCTGCAGCTTACCTCCACAGCAGGGAAAGAGTGTCCCCAAATGAAAATGCTTTGGAGGGGTGGTGAGAGACAAGAATAAGCTTGGGTTTGGATGGCAGTCTGTGTCTTGTGCTTGTTCAGCATGCCTTTGAGAGGTTTCTTGCTACTGCAGTTTTTGGTGTGCTCCAGCTCTTGTTCCTGTAACACAGTCCTACGGAACACGGTTCCAAAGGAAACAACATGATCTTGGCAGAGACACAGCTTAGCTCCAAACACTCAGCCATTTACATAAATGCACAGAGCCCTTTACAGCTTTTCACAGAGACCCACAATAGTGTTTTTTTTATCCCCAGGTGGCCCTCCTTCCCAGATGACTTCTCAGACTGGCCACCTGTTTCTAGGATATTCAACTACTGTAGCAATTGCCTTATTGGTCTAATTCCATCACTCCTGCCCCCAAAGCAATTTGTTTCCCACACAGCCAAGTGATGTTTTTAAAATGTAAATCAGATATGTCATTTCTCTGCTTAAAATCCTTCAATGGGTTCTCAGTGCTCTGAGAACAAAAGACAGACTCGCTCCCAGGCCCTGTGTGATCTTGCTCAGGCCTTGCTCTCCAACTGCATCTTAACCCACTCCTTCCTCACAAGACTCCAGCCACGCAAGCTTTCTTTTCATTCCTCTAGCATTCCAAGCCATTCCTGCTGGGTCTTTACACATGCTGCTCTATCTTTTTACAGTACTTTTTGTGATGAGCTCATTTTCATCTTCCAGATCTTCACACCAAATCCCCGTTTCTTCTTTGGAAGAAACTGGCTAGATGCTCACCAAAATGTCCTTTTTATGGACACATAGCTAACTATGTTTCCCAGCTCCTTGCATCAAGGCGGGGCTATTGTCTTCGCCAATGGAAAGTAAGTAGGAGTAATGCTTTACTACCAGACCAAGGCAATTAAAGAGTGGATGAGCCTTCTCCACATTCTCCCATCCCCTCTTCTGCCTTCCTGGGTGAGCTTGAAGCATATGTTTTAAAGACTGTGGAGTCAATTGCTTGGAGGAAATCTGCTTGACCAAGAACATCCATCCACATTGGACTTTTCAACAAAAATAAACCTCTATTGCATTAAGTTACTGAGCTTTGGGAAGGTTACAGAAGTTAGTATTATATACTCTGGCTAATATATCTTTTCTGGGCATCCTGTCCACCTTGCTCTTGACCACAAAACCTTTTTTTTGTTTCCCTCAGGGTGCTTCAAACATGTAATTATCTTACCAGATGCCAGTCAACACTCCTACCTATCCTATAACTTTGAATCTTAATTGAGAAAAAAACGTCCACGTGAGGAAGTTGAGATACTCATTTTATCAGTTGCATTTTGATTGTGACCAGAAAAAAAAATCCCACTGAAGAATGTCCTAAACAAATTAGATTTTTTTCTTCTACTATACTTAGAAACCTGAAGGTAGATGGCTGCTGTCAGTGGTTTAGGAATTCAAGGATGTTAAGTTTTAGGTCTTTGTTGCTCTTGGTGTCTTGATTCTAATGGTTACAAGATGATGTGTTCTTGATTAGTCGGGGACACCCTACTTACTGTTACACTTCTTGCGAGTCTTGTTGATTGCCACAGCCCCTACCTTTTTGGCTTTACTTCAAGGGTCCTTCTATGTTATTAATACTCTGGTATAAATATGTTTCATTATTCCCTACAACATAATTGAGGCCAATTTAAAATATTAACATTTTCTTTTCTATCTTTATTTTTTTGAATTTTATATTAAGTAGGCTTCATACCCAGTGTGGAGCTTGAACTCAAGACCCTGAGATTAAGAGTCACATGCTCTACCAACTGAGCCGTCAGGTGCCCCTAAAATATTAACATTTTTAAATATATTTGTCTCCCATACCCCTTCCCACACCTCAGTGATCTATTAGCAACTTACCCAGTTTGAAGCTGTTCTTCCTCCAGCCCAGTGGGGTGGGGAAGCATGGTCTTTATTTCATTCGTTACCTCCTCTGTCACTTAGGATTGGGATGGGGAGGACACACTAGAGGAGAAAAAGGTAAACACCATCAGTGTGCTCTACTAAGACAGGCACTTCTTTAAATGTTGGCTCTCATGTGGGGTATTGGGGTTCTTTGGAGCCCCCCAGTAGGGACTTGTGCACTGGCTGGCTTTGCTGCTTATTATACATAGCCCACACTCCCCCTCAGCTCTTCAGCTTCTGCCCCTGTCCATGAATCCATAGCCTCCTAATGCTAACATCCCTATCCCTGGCACAGGGGGAGGGGACCTGGGACAGTTTCCAACAAACACTTCAAGATTGGTTCCCTTTCAGGGAGCCCACCAGAAACTCATGCATATTTTTCCCACCAACACTGGCAGTGCAGCGCAGTTGGCAGCTGACCCCTCTCCCCTTGCTTGCCTCAGCCAGCCTGACTGACTTCTCCATGTGAGAAGCACCAATTTCTGTATGCATATGGCTCCAAACCCTCATAAGTGATTCAGGTTGTATTAACTCCCAAGAGGCCTCTGCCCCAGGCCCCACCTCAGTGGCCATATACAGATGGCTCTATTTCCTGAGTGTGGCAAGCCTCTAGCTCGAGAATGTAATCTGAATGAATGTAAAGCTTATCCCCCTCATGGAGACACAGAACTACTATAAATGGTTCTATTAGAGCCCTCCTCACTTGATTTAGGATGCCTTTCAGGGGGGAAAAGTTCTCTATTCCTAAAAAAATTCCCATCAATGCATCTTTCATTTCTCACTTCATATACAGTAGAAGGTTTGATGGTCTCTGGATCAGCTTTATTTTCTTAGAATAAATCCTATGTGGATGTATCCAGTATCTTTATTTAGAATGTGTCAGTGCCTATTACCTATGGTCTTCAGTCTTGGTGTATTATCCAAAGGTCTTAGACAACTGAAAAACTCATTTAACATCTTCTTTCTTATGTACATATTCTTAGACAACGTGAACTTCGGGGCGCCTGGGTGGCTCAGTCGGTTGAGCGTCCAACTTCGGCTCAGGTCATGATCTCACGGTCCTGAGTTCGATTCCCGCGTCGGGCTCTGTGCTGACAGTGCAGAGCCTGGAGCCTGTTTCGGATTCTGTGTCTCCCTCTCTCTCTCTTACCCTCCCCCACTCATGCTCTGTCTCTCTGTCTCAAAAATAAATTAAAAAAACGTTAAAAAAATTAAAAAAAAAAAAGAAAACGTGAACTGCTTTATTTATATAGAGTATTACTGACAATGTATTCTTACTTTCCCTCCCTCCCTCAGCTCTGTTTTTAGTATCCATTCACGTATCAATCGGAGCCCTGTCGGGAAAATGCAAAGCATTTCAAGTAAAGGGCATTTATTGAGAATTGATTCCAAGTGTTGGAAGGATGAAAGAATAGGTCGAAGTTGCTGATGTAATTCAAAAATTAACTGGAGAATTCCGAGAGCATCCCAAGTCCTGGGAAAACAAACAGGAAGAAGTGGTGTAATCACCAGAAATTAGGAGCTCAGAGAAAGACCCCCTTTTGACTGATACTCACATCTTTGTGGGGGAAGCTCCTTCTACATACCTAGTGCTTGGACCTCTGAGGAAGGGAGTGACTGCCTGTCTGCTTCTACAATCTGACAAATGCGGCAAAGCTGCTGCTGAGTGCAGAAGCAGCTAATAGCTGGAGCCAGCTGCCTGCAGCTGAAGTAATGAGACAGCAGCTGGAAAACAGGGACAAAGGGCCTTCCTCCCCTCTCACTTTCAGGTTCCCTTTAGGACATCCCATTGACAGGAACTAATGGAACCAGCTGGCAGTAGATTCTGGGGAATAGAGTTTGCAGACTCCCAGCTGCAGCAACACAAAGAGTGTGTGGAAGGGGGTGGAGAGTGGGGGTGGAGGGAGATCTGTAGAGGCCAGGAGCCCTAAGAAAATAGGTAAATAAGGGATACACTCCAGTAGCTGCTCTTATGCATACTTTGTTGCTTCTGTCAGCAGTGGGTCACTGTGGAGTGCTCAGGGTATACATCCACCAGAGTAAATGTATCCATTCACTTGGTTGCTTCAAATTCTTTGCTACCTGGAGAAATTAAAATCCCTGGAGCTGGGGTTCTGAGTAAAAACTATGTTCCACCAATTAGATGCGCTCATCTGAGGTTTGGGAGCCAAGGGGCATCTTCCTGCTGCTTGGCTGTTGCTGCTGGAGAGCAGGTTTGTCTAGATGTTGGGCGTTCTGCAGCAGCGTTCCCCTTGAGGCCAAGGACAAAGTAAGGATTCCCACTGTAATGGCTCAAGTTCAACATGGGACGGAGGTTCAACAGGCAAAATACAACTTACTCTGTGACACTATAACAAAGTGTGGTTAAGAAAAAAATGTACTGGGAGGATATCAGTTAAGTAATTCACAGAACTCGTGAGAAGTCCGGGGAGTGAGGCTTAGAAAACAAACACGGACCAACTGCAAAACCTAAGGTCACACTTCAGAGAGTCTGGTTAGGATGGCACTGCTGGCACCATGGCTGCTGGACTTTTTTTGTGTTTTTTTGTTGCCACATAGGTTGATGCTGAGAATTGAGTTAATCCTCCTAAATTTGTGGCCCTGTTTTGGATTAGCCCATGAAAGCCCTCTCTCCTGTTCTGTTATTTGTTTCCTTTATTATTTGCTCTTTTTTCCTCACTCCCACAATATGTTTGTTGTGTGTCCCTAGATACGTATGTTAGCAACATGCATGGTTTTGGTGTATATATGTTGTGGCAGGGACTTGGCAGCTGTTCCTCACACCCATTTTCTTCTTCCTGGGAAATTAGCTGGACTCTGTTTTCCAGCTCCCCTTATACTTTCATGTGGCTACGTGATTGAATTTGGCCAGTTGGATGGTAGTGGAACTACGGTATGCTACTTGCATACTTGGGTCCTTATATTTTGCTACACATTAGTCCCCATGTCAATCCACTTTGGCCAACTTGATGCATTTGCCCATATGACCTTGAAAGGTACATGTCAAACATGATGGAGCCAAAAGATGGAGGGAGCATAGATCCCTGAACAACACTTGGAGGAGAGCCACCTGTTTGGGACTTCACCTGAGTGAGAAGTCATTTTCTTTATAGATGAACCATTACACACTTGAGGGTTCGTTGTTACAGCAACTATTGATCTTTTTTAAAATTATTCTTAGTTGAACACATTGGAAAAGTAAGCAAAACACATACCCATATGGAAAAGTAAATGAAACCAAAATGTTTGACCCATGGTTTTATCATAGGCCAGCCCCATTGCAACCACCATCCAAATTGAGAAAGCCTCCGCCCCCAAAAACCTTTTATGCTACCTCCCAAACATCAACCACTTGTTTCTCTCAACCATACAGAGTTACCACCATCCTGACTCTCGTGACAATTTCCTTGCATTCCTTTGTGGTCTTACTGGTTAAGCATTGTGATATTGTGATTTATAATAAAGAATACATATTTGGTCCTCCCATTTCTAGCACAGAGCTTCTAAAACCCTTGGGGTTTCCTAAGTGATGAGAGCTGGAACCGGTCTTTTGTTAGGTTAATGAGATGACTTTTGGAATGCCCCCAAATCACCTGGGATTGAGGGGTTGCCCTGTGCATCTTTTCCACCTGGACGTTCAGCTGTATTCTTTACTATGTCCTTTTATAATAAGCTGGCAAATGTAAACAAACTTTTTCCAAGTTCTGTGACAACTTGGACTTGGGACTAGCATTTGAAGTGCGGGAGGAGAGCAGTCATGTAGGACTGAGCGCTGAGTCTGTGGAATCTAATGCTGTCTCAGGGCAGTTAGTGTTAGAATTAAGATGAGTTGTAGAACATCCTGCTGGTGTCTCAGAGAATTGTTTATTGGTGTGGGGGCTTTCTCCCATGGTGGAATTGGGTGCTCAGACCCTTTTTAAAGCGTGTACACCTAAATAGTATGTATTTTCATGTGTCTGGCTTTTTCACTCAACATTAAGTTTATGGGACTCATCCATGTTGTCGCGTACAAATGAATTTCATTCACTGTTATTACTATAGAAGTATCCTGTTCTGTAAGTAAATTACGATTGTAAACCATGATTGATTAATTCAATTGTTTAGGTAAATTTGAGTTGTATATCAATCAGAATGGGCTGTGCCATGCTGCAGGAAATTAAAATCCAGAATGTTAATGTCTTAACTCCACAGAAGATAATTTCTTACTATTGCTAGAGGCAGGGACTGTTCATAGTCACTCAGGAACCCTAGCTAATGCAATGCATGCTTCCAAAATCACTAGGAAAGAAAAGGGAACAAGGGAAATCACTCCCTGGCACCCAAAGTTTCAGCCCTTTTTGCCCCTATGTAATTGGCCAAAACAAGTCTCCTTGTAGAGTTCTCCATGTAGAACTCTGTAGTTGGTGAGAAAGTGTACTCCTATTGTGTGCTCAGGGGGAAGACAAACAAGGTTGGTGAACTGCCTAACATCCAGCTTGTGGTCCCTGCAAATAATGCTGTGAACAACCCAGAAGGTCTCTTACTATGTTCAGGGGAAGTGATGTTGGTGGAAGTCCTTATCTCATTCTTAAACTTGAAAGAAAAGCTTTCAGTATTTCATCATTGGGTATGATATTTGCATTGAGGTTCTGATTAGTGGTTATCAGGTTAATGATATGCTTTTCTGTTTGCTATTATTTTTATCATGAATTGGACTTCGAATTTTGTCAAATACTGCTGAATTGAGATGATCATATATGTATATTTAATTTTGTTCAGTGTAGCAAGTAATAGATTCATTTTCATGTGTGAAATCAACTTTGAATTTTTAGAATAAAATCACCTTAGTTGATTATTATTCTCTTTATACATTGCTAAAATCATTTTGGTAATATTTTGTCTAGGACTTTTGCAGCAATGCTCAGGAGTGAACATAAATGATATTTTCCTATAAATCTTTTCTCACCACAGTGCTTTTAAGTGCTGTGCATGTTGCTATATGTACCTTTAACTCACTCTTCCTCCTCTTCAGATGCTCTAATGGCTTCCCATCTCACTCATAACATAGTCCAGAATTCTTACTGTTTCCTAAGAGGCCCTGTGTTTTCTGGATTCCAGTTATCTAACATTCACTCCCTTTACTCATGCCTTTTCAGAAATACCGTCTATCTTGCTATTTCTTGAATATTCTCAGCATGCCTCCCTGCCTCCGGGTCATTGTGCATCTATGCGGAATGTTATTTCCATGATATCTACCTGGCTCACTTAGGCACTTCATTCAAATCTCTGTTGAAAAGTCAGTTTTTATAGTCCCCCTATCTACTGCCATACCACACTTAGTTTTTCTTCAAGGAACTTATCATCACCTTTTAAATTGCATATTTATTTGTTTATATGATTAGTGCTTATTTCTTCACACTAGAATGTAAGTTCCAAGACAGCAAGGACTTGATCTGTTTTATTCAGTACTGCACCCCTAGGATCTAGGCTTATTTGCCTCTGATGTCTGTTTAGTGTTCCAGAGTGTCTGTTTAGAACATTTAACATATCCATTTCCCTAGTTAAGGACATTTAGATTATGCAAATCCTTGTGACCACAAAAAAAATTGAGTAAAGAATTTTCTTATAAATGTTCTCTTAAATATATATGTGTGAGTCCTGCTTCCAGAGTTCAACTTAATTTGTCAGGCTGGTTATTCCACTATAAAATATAACAAAATTAACAACTATAAAATCTGAACAAAATATAAACCAAAGAACAACTATTTGAAGACACTGAAAAGTGAAGAAAAGCAGGCAAAAACTAGAGGAGAATTTACCCTTAAAATACTTCAACTGCAATGGATAAAAATTATGATTTTGTGGTCTTTGCCTGAAAGTCTTTCCCAGCCCCACAGCATCCACCAGTTCCAAAGGCAAAAAACCACAGCCATACTGGCTCAAAATAGACAGAGGACAGAGTTCAGGGCTGGTAAAGCAGCTGGAAATTTAAGAGCAGAAATCCTGGAAGTGAGAGAGTGCCATGAGGGGTGAAACCAAAATATGAACATAAATTCTGCCCAAACCTTTGCATGACTGCTAAAATACACATGCATATAGAGGAGACTTAGGGGGACCTAACACATAAAACTGGCAGAGTCCAGAGAAGAGTCTACCCCTGAATGACAGAAGTGCACTGTGTGAGATGTGCAAATTTACTTTTTGACTGAGTGCATTCCTCAATTTATGTCCAGCTTGGATGGCAACTGAAGTGTCAGAGGACAGGGTTTGGTAGTGGAGAGCGGCTGGAAATTTAAAAGGGAAACCCCAGAAGTAAAAGGACTGTAGAGGAGGTGAGCCCCAAAATCTGAGCCAAATTCCACCTAGATCCTTGGCCAGTGACTAAACTGTAAATGTGCAGGTGAGATGCTCTAGACCAGGCTTACAAAAAAAAAAAAAAAAAAAGAAGCATGCTGCTGCTATAAGCTGAAAAATAAGCAGAGACATATACTGTTACACAACACAGGAAATAAAAAATTTGCAATTTAGGCCTGCTCTCCCCCCAGAATGCCTTCTATAACAATACCAATAACAAATTTTTAGAATATAACAGAATGAAAACTTACTACAACATATTATCCACAATAACCAGCTTTTAACCAAAATTACCAGACATACAAATAAACAGAAAATTATAACCCTGTTATAAAAACATGAAATTATAAACAGTAATTTATACTCAGGGTAAAAGACACTCAGTAGAAATTAACTCCAGGGGACACAGATATTGGATTTAGCTGTCAAATACTTCAGAGTAGCTGTTATTAGTGCATTCAAGCAATGAAAGGAAAATATGTATAAGAAACTAAAGTATGGCCTCAATGGATATACAGATAAGGAACCTTCCCAGAGACAGAAACCAAATGGAAATTCTAGAATTGAAAAGTATAAATAATTAAAAGTGAAAAGAAAAGGACAATACAAATTACTCAATTTGAGTAACCGGGAAAATAGACTGAGAGAAATGGACAGGGCCTCAGGAACCTGTGGGACTGTAAAAAAAGGTCTAATATTGTGTCATCAAAATCCCAGAAGGAGCCGAGAAAGCACTTAATGAAAAACAGCTGAAAACTTCTCAAACTTTGGTCAGAGACAAGAAATAGAGTGAACCTTGAACAGGATAAATGTGAAAAAAAAATTAAACTTCTGAAAACTAAAAAAAAAATAATAAAAATATTGAAAGTGGCAAAAGAAAAGTGATAGCTTACCTAAGGGGGGAAAACGATTTGATTGACAATAGGTTTCTTGTCCACCATGGAAGCCATAGGGAGTGGTACAGTATTTTTTAGGGTTTGAAAGAAAAGAACTGTTAACTCTGAATAGTATACCCAGTGAAAATATTCTTCAGGAATAAAGGGGAAGTTTGGACATTCTCAGATGAAGGAAAACTAAGAGAATTTGTCACCAGCAACCTACCCTAAAAGAATGGCTAAAAGGAGTTATTCAAGTGGAAAGGAAATGATAAATCTTGGAACATAAAGAAAGATGAACGAGCATGTGAACAAAATATGTGCAAATTGAACTAGCTTTCACAATTCAGTTCTCTGAATTGTGTTTAATGGTTGAAGGAAAAGTTATAATGCTGTCTGATGTTCTAAATATATGTAGGGGAAATATTTAAGATAATTATAAATGGGGAAGGATAAAGAGAGGTGAGGTTTCTATACTTCTCTTGAACTGGTAAAATGACACCAGTAGACCATGTTGAGTAATGCGTTTATAATGCAATACATATAGCAACAACTGAGAAGCTATACAAATATATAAACTCAAAATCACTGTAGATAAAATAGAATTCTAACCTGTAGAAGGGATAAAAAAGAAAACAGGCAAAAATTGGGGGAAGCAATCAGAAAAGAAAAAAATGGCAACTTCCTAACATAGCAATAATTACATTTTATGTTAATGAACTGAACATACCAATTAACAGATGAGCAGATGACTACTTTGTCTATGAGAAACTCAATTTAAAGGGCGCCTGGGTGGGTCAGTCTGTTCAGCGTCCTACTTCGGCTCAGGTCATGATCTTGCAGTTTCTGGGTTCGAGTCCCGTGTCGGGCTCTGTGCTGACAGCTCAGAGCCTGGAGCCTGCTTCGGATTCTGTGTCTCCCTCTCTCCCTGCCCCTCACCCACTCACACTCTGTCTCTCTCTGCCTCTCAATAGTAAATGAATGTTAAAAAAAATTTTTTAATGTTGCAGTATAGGCAAATTGAAAGTAAGAGGGTGAAAATGATTTATCATGCAAAAATTAATTAAACCAGGAGTGGCTATGTTAATATCAGATAGAGTAGACCTAAGAGGAGAATTTGGCAAAGACAGGGAAGGACATTATGTAATGATAAATGAATCTGTAGCAAGAAGACATAACAATGGTAAATGTGTATATACCAAACAACATTGTACAAAATATGTGACATAAAACTGATATAGCAGAAAAAAGAAATTAGGCCAAACCACAATGCAGTTGGAGACTTCAACACCCCTTTCAACAACTGGGAAAACAAGACAGAAAATCTTACAAGTATACAGAAGGACTTAACTGTGAACCAATAGGATCTAACTGACATTTATAGAATATTCCACCCAAGAAAATACACATTTTCAAGTGTTCATGGAACATACATAGGTTCTATCTTGGGCCATAAAGTAAATTTTGAAAAATTTAGAAGAATTGAAATCAGAGTGCCTGGGTGGCCCAGTCGGTTAAACCTTGGATTTGGGCTCATGTCATGATCTCACAGTTTGTGGATTTGAGCCCCGCTTCCAGCTCTGTGTTGACAGCACAGAGCCTGGAGCCTACTTTGAATTTTGTGTCTCCCTCTCTCTCTGCCTCTGCCCCACCCCCCACAAATAAATAAAAACATTTTTAAAAATTAAAAAAAAGAAGAATTGAAATAATATATGAGTGTTATCTGGCCACAACAAAATCAAACTAGAAATCAGTAACAGGAAAATCTCCAAATATTCAGAAACTAAACAGTGTACTTACAAATAATCCATTGGTCAAAGAGAAGTCACAAGGGAAATAAAAAATTACATTGAATGTAATGAAAATGGAAATACAATAAATTGTCCAAATTTGTGGGACATAGCTAAAGCAATGCTGACAGGGAAATTTTTAGCACTAAAAGCATACATTATTAGAAAAGAGATAATCAAGGTTCCCACCTTGATAATCCAGGGGTGGAAAAGAGTAAAATGAGCCCAAAGCAAACATAAGAAATAATATAGGTAGGAGCAGAAATCCACGAAATTGAAAACAGAACAGTGGAACTGGGGCACCGGAGTGGCTCAGTAGGTTGAGCATCCAACTTCAGCTCAGGTCATGATCTCGCAGTCTGTGAGTTTGAGCCCCGCATTGGGCTCTGCGCTGACAGCTTGGAGCCTGGAGCCTGCTTCAGATTCTGTGTCTCCCTCTCTGTCTAACCCTCCCCTGCTCATACTCTGTCTCTCTCTCTCTCAAAAATAAAGAAAAACATTAAAAAATAAAAAAAAAAAATAGTGGAACAAACCAATGAAACAAAGGCCTGTTTCTTTGAAAAGATCAGTAAAATTACAAACCTTTAAAAAGACTAACAGAAAGAAACACAAATTACCAATATCAGGAGTGAAACAACAAATATTACTATAGACCTTGCAGACATAACTATATAAAGATAGAGTAATACTGTAAACAACTGTATAGACATACATTTGGCAGTGTAGTTAAAATGGGACAATTCCTCAAAAAAAAAGTATTACAACTCATGCAATATGAACTAATTTAACCCTATGAACTGTTAAGGAAATTAAACTTACTATTTTAAAACTCCCAAGAAAAAGGATTTCAGGGCAAGATTGTCTCACTGGGGAATTCTATCAAGTGTTTAAAGAAGAAATAACACTAATTCTACACAATCTTTTTCAAAAAATTGAAAGGAACACTTCCCAATTCAGTTTATGAAGCTAGTATTACTCTGATATCAAAACCAGGAAGAGATGGTATAAACAAAGAAAACTACAGACCAATATCCCTGATGAATATAATCACAAAAATCTTTAGCAAAATAATAGCAAATAGAAAGAGTAATATATAAAAAAGAATTAGATGCCATGGCCAAATGGAGTTTATTCCAGTAATACAAAGGCTAGTTCAATAGTAGAAAATCAATGTAATTCACCATATTTAAAGGCTAAAGAGAAAAACAAAACAAAACACAGGACTACATCAGTTGATACAGAAAAGGCATTTGACAAAATTCATACCCATTCATGTTAAAAACTAAGAAAATTAGGAATAAAGAGGAATTTCCTCAACTTCAGAAAGAATCTCTCTCTTTTTTTTTAATGTTTATTTATTTTGAGAGAGAGAAAGAAAGAACATGAATAGGGAAGGAGCAGAGAGAGATGGAGAAAAGTCCCAAGCAGGCTCCACGCCATCAGCACAGAGCCTGATGTGGGGCTTAATCTTACAAGCTGTGAGATCATGACCTGAGCCCAAATCAAGAGTCGGACGCTTAAGCGACTGAGCCACCAAGGCACCCCAAGGATATCTCTTTTTTAAAAATCTATATTAACATTACACTTAATGGTGAAAAAATGGAATACTTACCTGGAATGCAAGGATTCACCACTTACTCAAATTAGTGCTAGAAGTTCTAGCTAGTGCAATACAGAAAAGGAAATAAAAGGCATACAGAACAGAAGACTCAAACTGTTCCTCTTTACAGTTGACATGTTTGTCTAATATAGAAAATTCTAAAGGATCTACAAAAAGATTCCTAGAATAAATGAGTTCAACAAGGTTACAAGATATAGGATAAACATACAAAAAAAAAAAAAACCCATGGTTTTGTACACTAAAAGTGAATATGTAGACACTGAAATTGAAAGTACCATTTACACTTGCTCACAGAGAAATTGAATATTTAGTTGTAAACCTAAAATACATTTATAGGACTTTTATGCTAAAAACTATACAATGCTGATGAAAGAAGTAAAAAATCTAAGTAAATGTAGAGACCTACCATGTTCACAGATTGCAAAACATAACATGGTAAAGATATCATTTGTGTACATATGCAAACCACAGAGGGTGGAACACAATTCCTATCAAAATCCCAGTGTGATTTTATGTAGTCACAGACAAGATTATTCTAAAATTTGTATGGAAAGACAAGGGAACTAGAAAAAGACAGTTTTGAAAAGAGAATAATAAAGTAGAAGGAATTAGTCTACCCAATTTTAAGACTTACTATATAGCTACAATAATCAAGATTGTGGTATTGGTGGAGGGAAGGATAAATACATAAATCAGTAGAATGGAATAGAAAACCCAGAAATAGACCCACACAACTATTCTCAACTGATTTTTGACAAAGATGCAAAAGAAATTAAGTGGGAGAAAGCCTTTTCAACAGATGTAGGTGGAGAACTTGGACATCCATAGGCAAAAAAAATGAACCTTGATCTAGTCTCACACCTTATACAGAAATTAACTCAAAATAGATCATGGACTTAAATGTAAAGTATAAAACAATAAAAGAACTTTAGAAAAGAAACACAGGAGAAAATCTTTGCTATCTATGGTGAGGCAAAGAGTTTTAAACTTGACATCAAAAGTATGATCCGTAAAAGAAAATTGATAAATTGGACTTCATCAAAGCTAAATATCTTTGCTCTGTGAAAGATCCTGTTAAGAGAATGCTACAGACTGGGAGAAAATATTTGCAAACTATGTATCTGACAAAGGATTAGTATCTAGAATATATAAAGAACTCTCAAAATCCAGGAATAAAAAACCTGATAGCCTTAAATCTACTAAAGTCGAATTTAAGACTTCCCCCCACAAAAACAAAACTAAAAACTCCAGGCCTAGATGGCTTTACTGGCAAATTCTATCAACCATTTAAGGAAGGAAGAAATGTCAATCCAACACAAATTCTTTTAAAAAGTAGAGTAGGAGAGAACACGTCCTCACTCACTTTGTGTGTAACCCACTAAGACATAAACCTGGGAGCAGAATTGCTAAAAGATAGTAAATATATATTTTAAGTTTTTATTTTAATTACCCATTGTTCATCACAAGTGCACTCCTTTATCCTTATCACCTATTTAACCCTTACCTCTACCCACTTCCCCTCTATCAGAGTTACCTATATAAAAAGTTCTCTTAGTTAAGAATCTGTTTCTTGGTTTGTCTCTTTTTTTTTTCCCTTTGCTTTTTTTTTTTTAATTTCACATATGAGTGAAATCATATGGTATTTGTCTTTCTCTTATTTTGCTTAGCATTATACCCTCTGGATCCATCCATGTTGTTGCAAATGACAAGATTTCATTCTTTTTATGACTGAGTAATATTCCATTGTATATATGTACCACCTCTTTTTTATCCATTCATTAATCAATAAGCACTTGGGCTGCTTCCATAATTTGGCTATTGTAGATAATGTTGCTGTAAACATCAGGGTGCATATATCCCATTGAATTAGTGTTTTTGTATTCTTTGAGTGAATACCTAATAGTGCAGTTGCTGGATGGTAGGATAGTTGTATTTTTAACTTTCTGCGAAATCTCCATACTGTGTTTCCATAGTGGCTAGACCAGTTTGCATTCCCACCAACAGTACAATAGGATTCCTTTTTCTCCATATCCTTGCCAAGACTTTTTTCTTGTGTTATTGATTTTAGCCATTCTGATTGGTGTGAGGGATATCTCACTGTAATTTTGATTTGCATTTCCCTGATAAGTGATGATGACCATCTTTTCATGTATGTGTGTTAGCCATCTGACTGTCTTTTTTGGAGAAATGTCTTCTTTGGAGAAATTAGACTATTTGGTGGGGGCGTGTTGAATGCTATAAGTTCTTTATATATTTTGAATACTAACTCTTTATCAGATATATCATTTGCAAATATCTTCTCCCATTCTGTAGGTTGCCTTTTAGTTTTGTTGATTGTTTACTTCGCTGTGCAGAAGTTTTTTATTTTAAATATTTTTTTTAACGTTTATTCATTTTTTGATAGAGACAGAGCGTGAGTGGGGGAAGGGCAGAGAGAGAGGGAGACACAGAATCCGAAGCAGGCTCCAGGCTCCAAACTGACAGCACGGAGCCCGATGCGGGGCTCGAGCTCACGGACCGTGAGATCATGACCTGAGCTGAAGT
The DNA here is from genome assembly GCF_028018385.1 of Neofelis nebulosa. NCBI lineage: Eukaryota > Metazoa > Chordata > Mammalia > Carnivora > Felidae > Neofelis > Neofelis nebulosa. Next base: position 63,463,966 of record NC_080791.1, on the reverse strand, counting down.
TGGACGCCCAACCGACTGAGACACCCAGGCACCCCGAAGTTTTTTATTTTGATGTAGTCCCAATAGTTTATTTTTGCTTTTGTTTCCCTTAGCACATAGTATATTTAATTTCACCAAGTGCTGCTAGATTGCTCCCCAGAATAACTACACCAGGATAACCATCTACCAACGGTGCATGAGAATGCTTATTTTCCACTACACCCCCGACATTTGGTATGGTAGAGGCAATGGAAAGCTGTAAGGAGAATGAATTCTGAGGACAAATGTCTAGATTCATAAACTGGCTCTACCATTTTCTGACTTTGTGACCTTGGATAATTTACTGAATCTGTGTCTGCTTTCTCATCTGTAACATGGAATAATAATAGTACCTATCTTATAGATACCAGAGCTTCTTAGACATTAGTGGGTAAAACTGGTACTTTTTTCCCCCCATTTCAGACATTTCCCTCTATTTATCCTATTTCTGAATAAGGATTTCAAATTGGACTGAAAAGCTACAAAAATAAGTGAGTTTCAGGTGAGTTACAGAGCAGTAGTCCATGAAAGTATTGGTCTTCGGATTATTAGTGTATACAGTGAATACAGAACAGAATCACAAATTTCCTTACAAATTGGGATATGTAAATAAAATTTAGCTTCTTTCTTAGTTACTGGTCTGGTTTTCCCCACAAGCCTCACTCCCTCCTCCACTCCACTGGATAGTAGTAGAGTCTAGAAATAAATTCAGTCTCTTCGGGTTTCATTTTTTTTTCTACCTTTGCTCCTCTCCAAAGTGGCATCTGGGTATAGAAGGGAGGGCTTATGTGGCATTTTGGTATTAGAAGGAAGGAGTCCCCTGGCTTAATAATGGTTCTTGGATGTGCTCAAGCTGGAATCTTCTGGGTATGGCTTGCCCTGCCCCACACATAGGCATTCTGCCAACATCCCCTTCTAAGGCTGATGAATTGGTGGTCTCTGCTCTCAGGGCCTTGTGCCCCTCCCTGTCACTTTGGCCTCCTCTTTAGTGCTGCAGACCCCAGTGATTCTCTGCCTCATATTCCATCCAGCCAAAACGGTCTCTGTTCAGTATCCATACCATAGAGGGGTCAAAGGACACTTATTCCTGGCCATGCCATTCTGCCCTCTTCATGCTCTTGGGGCCATGGTAGGTCCATAATGCAGAGTAGTTTCCTTCTAAAGTCTCAGTAGAAAAAAGGGCAAATGCTTCCTTGCCCTCAGTACCTCAGTTTACTCCTTCATCCCAAAGTCCCAGATGAGGTTGATTTTGTCTCTACTTTATCTACCCCCATCTGTCAGGACAGGATGGGACCTGTTTCTCCCTTCTGTCATCTGTCTTCCTTCCTTTCATTGTTTGGGGCTTTTGATTTCCTAGTGGGGTTTTAATTTATCTGGTCGACAATTTCAATAGTGGAATTGTTAAATCTGGAACATTTTTACATAGCAGTCATTGTATTTGAGCAATGCAGTAATATGGTACTTATTTTATAATCTCTAATTGACTAAGTTTAATAACTTGGCTGGACATAATTCAGGAATAAATTTCTGTTGATTATACCTCAGTAAAGCTGAAATTGCAAAAATTTAAAAAAAGGAGAAGATCCTACATAAAAGAGAAAAAGATTGAATTTCAGTCTAGAGAATGGCATGGTTTTGTAGGAAATGTTCTGTGCTAACCAATTTTAGATCGTTGCTCCCTGCTCCCACTGGAGAAGAGATAGTAGCGATGGTATATATGGATAGAGCACAGGGTTCATTTATCCAAAAGGACCTCTTTAACACTCTGCCAATCTCCTCTCCTAAAGGAATAGCCATGCGTCTGGTTGACTGTGGAAAAGAAAAGGAAAGGGTTTCTGAGGAAAGTGGAATTTTTGCTCCTCTGCTCAGCCTTTTGTTAAAGGACATCAGTTGCATCACAGTCACTGGTGAAGGTGTGACTGGAAGAGGTTGTGTACCAATGCTCAGTAGACACTGCCATTTGCATTACTTCCCACCACATAGCTCATACCTCGCCATACAGAGAGGGAAGTAGGTTGCACCTACTGAGTTTTGGTGCTCAGGGGCAAGGAGAGGAGCCCATGTAGGTCTTTAGCTCAGCTGTACAACTAACCTAGCTTTTATCAGAGAAGTTTGTCCTGGGATAGCATGCAATCAGTTAATAAGCATGTCAAAGTTTGAGCATATCAAAGCAGAACTCTTGATTCCCTACCCCCCAGCCAATTTCCCATCTCAATTAATGACACCATGATCCACTCAGTTGTTCAAACCTAAATCTCAGAGTCATCCTAAACTTGTCCTCTTCCTTCAGTCTTCACATCCAGCCCATCAGCAAATCCTATGGCTTTGCCTCCTGAATATTACCTAAATCTATCAATTCTCCATCTCCGCTGTTGGGACTCTAATCCAAACTCCAT